>NC_041223.1:5533252-5535606 GCF_002837175.3 Physeter macrocephalus | reverse complement strand
CGGGCTCAGTAGTTGTGGCTCACAGGCCTAGTTGCTCCGTGGCATGTGGGATTCTCCCAGACTAGGGCTTGAACCCGTGTCCCCTGCATTAGCAGGCAGATTCTCAACCACTGCGCCACCAGGGAAGCCCTCCTTCTAAGGTTTTAAAGGTAAACAGAATAGCTAATTAAACCCTAAATGATTTCTAGTGAATGAGGGTAAATAGAAGCACCAAGAAGCCCATCCTGATTTTCTGTTAAAATACAAAATTCCTGAAATGTGAATAATTACTACAATCTTAATAGAGAAAACATGGCATTTTATTTGTAGGATACCTAAGTTTATAGAAATGTACGTGCTTCTTCATGCTACAGGGTCAGTGTTCAGCACCAGCCCTCTGTGCACTCTGCCATGGTCCCCGCCCTTAGCTCTAGATATGGCCATTCATCATCTGACCATTGTTCCTTAGCTGAGTATGCTTCTCAGAGTTAGCTCGGAGGACAGATTCAAAAGGTCAGAATTAAAATTCAAACACATGCTTATTGAGTATTCATCTATTATGTGCCAGCCTTCTAGGCAATGACAAGCTCCCTGAACAACAGAACTTAAGAAATTGCAATGTATAAATGATAAGGACCGCAAAGAAATCAAACAGGGCAGTAGGCAGTGGTAAGAGGGCCTCACCGAACTGAAATCTAGATGAAAGGAGTTGCCAGCAACTGAGAGGTCTGGAGAGAAAGGGAGGAGTGCATTCAAAGAAAGTCTCTAAGGAGGAATGAGTGATGCACCGCTGTCTGGGGAACAAAAGGCACCAGTGTCTCCAGGGAACAGTGCTGCAGAAGGACAGCATGCAGTGAAGGGAACAACCCACATTCCCAGTGACCTTCGTTTTGTTCAATGCTTTGGTCCCTTTTCAGCTCTCATTAACATGATGTAATTGACCTTGTGAAACTGTTTTCCCTGGGCCCCTTGACACCACAGCCTCATCACTGGAGTTCATCCTTGATTTCCTTCCTTCAAATTCTTCATTCAATCCATCAGCAGTTTGATCGATTCTATCTCCAAACAAGTCCTTATTTCATTCACTTTTCCACCATTTTGCCTACTACCAGCTTACCCTAAGCCACCAACTTTCTTTACCTGGACTACTACAACAGTCTCTTAATTAATCTACCTGTTTCTGTTTTTTCCTTCCTATTTCCTTTCTCCATATGCTCGGGTCCCGACCTGCTGTGGCTCCTGACTAATGTCCCACCAGGGCCTCCCAGGTTGAAGAGAGATGGGAGTGAAGAAGCATTGATACCTTTATGGTGTAAAACAATGTGAAAATGGTGTGGTAGCTAGGAGGAGCTCTTCGGATAAAAAGAAAAATACATTAAGGAGAAGTCAGATATATCATTAAAAACAAAACAAAACAAATACAGACAAAGCTCCTGATTGTAAGTGGAATGTGAGAATGTTTCTCAAGCCCTAGCCAAATCCATCAACTGAAACAATATTAAAATAATAAAGAGGAAACAGAAGATATGCAAACAGAAAAGAGTTATGTACAAAAAAGTCACCCTGTGGCAAGTAGAGAAATGTCTACAGCGTTTAAGAAGTTTTTGACCTCAAACTATACTGGCAAGTTGTTATTTCATTAAGACAATAGATCTGAGTGAAATAAACATGCCAAATAATTGATAAACAGGTCAGAAGAAGAACTTACAAGAATTTCTGGTATGAAAGAACTGCTGTGGTCAGTGAGCTAGGAGGAGTTAAAGACACAGAGAAAATCTTTTTCTTTCTCCGTCTCTTTCACTCAGTCTTTCATTCAATTTTACTGTCTTTCAAACGCTTCCTCTTTTTTTTCTTTTCCTTTATCCTTGCTCCCATTGCTTTTCTTTCTTTTTCAAAACTTTTGAAATTAAGAATCATATGTATGCTTGATATTTGTTGTTTGAAGACATATTACAAAATGCGAGAGGAAAAAACAAATCCAACTATAAGCTACTTTAAAAAGATATTCTTTTATTTTTTTAAACATCTTTATTGGAGTATAGTTGCTTTACAATGCTGTGTTAGTTTCTGCTGTATAACAAAGTGAATCAGCTATACATATACATATATCCCCATATCTCCTCCCTCTTGTGTCTCCCTCCTACCCTCCTTACCCCACCCCTCTAGGTGGTCACAAAGCACCGAGCTGATCTCCCTGTGCTATGTGGCTGCTTCCCACTAGCTACCTGTTTTACATTTGGTAGTGTATATATGTCAATGATACTCTCTCACTTCATCCCAGTTTACCCTTCTCCCTCCTCGTGTCCTCAAGTACATTGTCTACATCTGTGTCTTTATTGCTGTCCTACCCCTAGTTTCATCAGAACAATTTGAAT
>NC_041223.1:5458166-5533091 GCF_002837175.3 Physeter macrocephalus | reverse complement strand
TTTATGGCTGAGTAATATTCCATTATATATATGTGCCACAACTTCTTTATCCATTCATCTGTCAGTGGACACCTAGGTTGCTTCCATGTCCTGGCTATTGCAAGTAGAGCTGCAATGAACATTGTGGTACATGACTCTTTTTGAATTATGGCTTTCTCAGGGTATATACCCACTAGTGGGATTGCTGGGTTGTATAGTAGTTCTATTTTTAGTTTTTTGTTGTTGTTGTTGTTGTTGTTGTTTTTTGTTTTTTTTTTTTTTGTGGTACGCGGGCCTCTCACTGCTGTGGCCTCTCCCGTTGCGGACATTCTTCTGTCGATGGACACTTAGGTTGCTTCCATGTCCTGGCTATTGTAAATAGAGCTGTAATGAACATTCTGGTACACGACTCTGAATTGTGGTTTTTTCAGGGTGTATGCCCAGGAGTGGACCACTGGGCTCCTATGGTAGTTCTATTTTTAGTTTTTTAAGGAACCTCCATACTGTTCTCCATAGTGGCTGTGTCACTTTACATTCCCACCAACAGTGCAAGAGGGTTTGCTTTTCTGCACAAGCTCTCCAGCATTTATCATTTGTAGATTTTTTGATGGTGGCCATCCTGACTGGTGTGAGGTGATACCTCATTGTAGTTTTGATTTGCATTTCTCTAATGATTAGTGATAGTGAGCATCCTTTCATGTGTTTATTGGCAATCTGTATATCTTTGGAGAAATGTCTATTTAGGTCTTCTGCCCATTTTTGGATTGGGTTGGTTTTTTGATATTGAGCTGCATGAGCTGCTTGTATATTTTGGAGATTAATCCTTTGTCATTTGCTTCGTTGGCAAATATTTGCCCCCATTCTGAGTGTTGTCTTTTCATCTTGTTTATGCATTCCTTTTCTATGCAAATGTTTTTAAGTTTCATTAGGTCCCATTTGTTTATTTTTGTTTTTATTGCCATTTCTCTAGGAGGTGGGTCAAAAGGATCATGCTGTGATTTATGGCATAGAGTGTTCTTCCTACGGTTTCCTCTAAGAATTTTATAGTGTCTGGCCTTACATTTAGATCTTTGTTCCATTTTGAGTTTATTTTTGTGTATGGTGTTAGGGAATGTTCTAATTTCATTCTTTTACATGTGGCTGTCTAGTTTTCCCAGCACCACTTATTGAAGAGGATGTCTTTTCTCCATCATATATTCCTGCCTCCGTTATGAAAGATAAGGTGACCATACGTGTGTGGGTTTCTCTCTGGGCTTTCTATCCTATTCCATTGAGCTATACCTCTGTTTTTGTGCCAGTACCATACTGTCTTGATTACTGTAGCTTTGTAGTATAGTCTGAAGTCAGGGAGCCTGATTCCTCCAGCTCCGTTTTTCTTTCTCAAGATTGCTTTGGCTATTCGGGGTCTTTTGTGTTTCCATACAAATTGTGAAATATTTTCTTCTAGTTCTGTGAAAAAATGCCATTGGTAGTTTGATAGGGATTGCATTGAATCTGTAGATTGCTTTGGGAAGTATAGTCATTTTCACAGTGTTGATTCTTCCAATCCAAGAACATGTTATATCTCTCCATCTGCTGGTATCATCTTTAATTTCTTTCATCAGTGTCTTACAGCTTTCTGCATACAAGTCTTCTGTCTCTTTAGGTAGGATTATTCCTAGGTATTTTATTCTTTTTGTTGAAGTGGTAAATGGGAGTGTTTACTTAATTTCTCTTTCAGATTTCTCATCATTAGTGTACAGGAATGCAAGAGATTTCTGTGCATTAATTTTGTATCCTGCTACTTTACCAAATTCATTGATTAGCTCTAGTAGTTTTCTGGTAGAGTCTTAGGATTCTCTATGTGTAGTATCATGTCATCTGCAAACAGTGACAGCTTTACTTCTTCTTTTCCGATTTTCATTCCTTTTATTTCTTTTTCTTCTCTGGGATTCTGTTTGCTGGTATTTTGTTGAGGACTTTTGCATCTATGTTCATCAGTGATATTGGTTTGTAGTTTTTTTGTGTGTGTGTGCAACATCTTTGTCTGGTTTTGGTATCAGGGTGATGTTAGCCTCATAAAATGAGTTTGGGAGTGTTCCTCCCTCTGCTATATTTTGGAAGAGTTTGAGAAGGATAGGTGCTAGCTCTTTTCTAAATGTTTGATAGAATTCGCCTGAGAAGCCGTCTATTCCTGGGCTTTTGTTTGTTGGAAGATTTTTAATCACAGTTTCAATTTCAGTGCTTGTGATTGGTCTGTTCGTATTTTCTATTTCTTCCTGGTTCAGTCTTGGAAGGTTGTGCTTTTTTAAGAATTTGTCCATTTCTTCCAGGTTGTCCATTTTATTGGTATATAGTTGCTTGTAGTAATCTCTCAAGATCCTTTGTATTTCTGCAGGATCAGTTGTTACGCCTCCTTTTGCATTTCTAATTCTGTTGATTTGAGTCTTCTCCCTTTTTTTCTTGATGAGTCTGGCTAGTGGTTTATCAATTTTGTTTATCTTCTCAAAGAACCAGCTTTTAGTTTTATTGATTTTTGCTATTGTTTCCTTCATTCCTTTTTCATTTACTTCTGATCTGATCTTTATGATTTCTTTCCTTCTGCTAACTTTGGGGTTTTTTGCTCTTTTTTCTCTCATTGCTTTAGGTATAAGGTTAAGTTGTTTATTCGAGATTTTTCTTGTTTCTTGAGGTAGGATTTTATTGATATAAACTTCCCCCTTAGAACTGCTTTTGCTGCATCCCATAGGTTTTGTGTCATTGAGTTTTCATTGACATTTGTTTCTAGGTATTTTTTGATTTCCTCTTTGATTTCTTCAGTGATCTCTTGGTTATTTAGTAGTGTATTGTTTAGCCTCCATGTGTTTGTATTTTTTAGGTTTTTTCTTGTAATTGATAGCTAGTCTCATAGCATTCTGGTCCGAAGAGATACTTGATACGATTTCAATTTTCTTAAATTCACTTGATTTGTGAGCCAAGATATGATCTATCCTGGAGAATGTTCCATGAGCACTTGAGAAGAAAGTGTATTCTGTGGTTTTTGGATGGAATATCCTATAAATACCAATTAGGTCCATCTGGTCTAATGTGTCATTTAAAGCTTGTGTTTCCTTATTTATTTTCATTTTGGATGATCTGTCCATTGGTGAAAAGTCCCCTACTATGAGTGTGTTACTGTCGATTTCCCCTTTTATGGTTGTTAGCATTTGCCTTATGTACTGAGGTGCTCCTGTGTTGGGTGCATAAATATTTACACTTATTATATCTTCTTCTTGGATCGATCCCTTGATGATTATGTAGTGTCCTTCTTTGTCTCTTGCAATAGTCTTTATTTTAAAGTCTATTTTGTCTGATATGAGAATTGTTACTCCAGCTTTCGTATGATTTCCATTTACATGGAATATCTTTTTCCATCCTCTTACTTTCAACCTGTATGTGTCCCTAGGTCTGAAGTGGGTCTCTTGTAGGCAGCCTATATATATGGGTCCATTCAGCCAGTCTGTGTTGTTTGGTTGGAGCATTTAATCCATTTACATTTAAGGTAGTTATCGATATGTATGTTCCTATTACCATTTTCTTAATTGTTTTGGGTTTGTTATTGTAGGTCTTTTCCTTCTCTTGTGTTTCCTGCTTAGAGAAGTTCCTTTAGCATTTGTTGTCAAGCTGGTTTGGTGGTGCTGAATTCTCTTAGCTTTTGCTTGTCTATATAGGTTTTAATGTCTCTGTCAAATCTGAATCAGATCTTTGCTGGGTAGAGGAATCTTGGCTGTCGGTTTTTCCCTTTCATCACTTTAAATATGTCCTGCCACTCCCTTCTAGCTTGCAGAGTTTCTGCTGAAAGATCAGCTGTTAACCTTATGGGGATTTCCTTGTATGTTATTTGTTGCTTTTCCCTTACTGCCTTTAATATTTTTTCTTTGTATTTAATTTCTGATAGTTTGACGAATATGTGTCTTGGCGTGTTTCTCCTTGGTTTTATCCTGTATGGGCTTCTTGGACTTGATTAACTATTTCCTTTCCCATGTTAGGAAAGTTTTCAACTATAATCTCTTCAAATATTTTCTCAGACCCTTTTTTCTTCTCTCCTGTTCTGGGACCCCTATAATTTGAATGTTTGTGTGTTTAATGTTGTCCCAGAGGTCTCTGAGACTGTCCTCAATTTTTTTTATTATTCTGCTCTGCAGTAGTCACTTCCACTATTTTATCTTCCAGGTCTCTTATCTGTTCTTCTCCGTCAGTTATTCTGCTATTGATTCCTTCTATAGAATTTTAAATTTCATTTATTTTGTTGTTCATCATTGTTTGTTTGCTCTTTAGTTCTACTACGTCCTTGTTAAACATTTCTTGTATTTTCTCCATTCTATTTCTAAGATTTGGGGTCATCTTTACTATCATTACTCTGAATTGGTTTTCAGGTAGACTGCCTATTTCCTCTTCATTTGTTTGGTGTGGTGGGTTTTTACCTTGCTCCTTCATCTGCTGCATATTTCTCTGTCTTCCCATTTTGCTTAACTTACTGTGTTTGGGGTCTTCTTTTCACAGGCTGCAGGTTTGTAGTTCCTGTTGCTTTTGGTGTCTGCCTCCCTTGGGTAAGGTTGGTTTAGTGGCTTGTGTGGGCTTCCCAGTGGAGGGGACTGGTGCCTGTTTTCTGGTCGGTGCGTCCATTGGTGTTTTGGGATGTCTGTGACCTTAGTATGATTTTAGGCATCCTCACTGCTAATGGGTCAGGTTGTGTTCCTGTCTTGCTAGTTGTTTGGCATGGGACATCCAGCACTGGAGCCTGCTGGCCTTTGGGTGGAGCTGGGTGTTAGCATTGAGACGGAGATCTCTGGGAGAGCTCTCGCTGATTGATATTACATGGGGCCTGGAGGTCTCTGGTGGTCCAATGTCCTGAACTTGGCTTTCCCACCTCAGAGGCTCAGGCCTGAGACCCGGCTGGATCACCAACACCCTGTCAGCCACACGGCCACGCTTCAAGCTACTTCCTCCTCCAGTCCCAGTGACCCAGCCCAAATGGTAAAACCGTTTGCACATCTCTAGGATCAGGTATCTTGGATGTTCCTTGTCCTGCGCACAGCAATGCAGTAAGCAACAGTCTCCCTCCAGAGTGTGACAACCAGATATGGCCCGCAGAAGGGGTACCCGCTCCCTCCAACCTTCTCATGGCTTTGCTTCTGGTGCTTCACCTAAAAAAGGTATTCTTAAACATGATGTCAGAGGAAGGAAGACAGTGAAAGTATAGTGAAAGATAAAGTAGACAAACCAGTTATAGCAATATTAGTATTAGATTAGACTAAGACAAACTGCATTAATAATGATAAAGAGGATAAAGACAGGAGGATAAAGGGACCAGTTCACAAGAAGCTTACAATAATGCTGAACCTTGACATGCCTCACAACATAGCCTGATAAGTAGTATCATGTCCTGCAGCCAGACTGCTTGGGTTTGGATCCCAGCTCTAGCACTAACTAGCTGCAAACCTTAGGCAAGTTTTTAAACCTCTCTGTGCCTCAGTTTCCTTATACTGAAAATTGGGATGCCAGTAATACCTACCTTGTAGAACTGTTATGAGGATTAAGTGAACTAATACACATAAGTATTTACAATAGTGCCTGGTATCATAAACATGGCCTTTTTATTGTTGCTGTTGTTGATGTTGGACTTGTTGCCCCAAATCATACCCCCCCCAAAAAAAAAACAAAAACCAACAAAATTGCAAGGAAAAATTGGCATGTCAGTAATCTTAATAGGAGATTTTTAACTTACTTCTCTAAGATAAATATGTTTTAAAATATTTGAGAACACTGTGAGATAGCTCCAATAAAATATTTAAACAGGCTTTATCTTTCAAATCATCAGACTCAAAAATGTAAATAAAACAATCCACATAACAAAAATACAAAGTTGAAAGGAAAAAGTAAATGAAAAATGAAATTCAGAGACCAAAAAAATAAGGTGACAGAAGTTAACTAGACATAGCCATAAATGTGAATGCTTAATATATTAAAATACAAAGTCTTAGATAATATTAAAGTAGAAAATTTAATGATTTTCTACTTTATAAGAGACATATGTAAAACTGTGGCAATGGGCTTAAAAATTGAGCAAAATATCAAAAGTACAAGTCAAAATATAGTACAGATGACATTTTTATTATGAAGTTAAGTTACAAGGTAAAATTATAGGTGACAACATTGTATAATACTTTTGGAGCTGAATGATGCAACAATATTTTTTTAATTGTGCAAAATAATCTAAAATGTTCTCAAATACACAACAATCCTTGAGAAGGTTGGTATTAAATATATACTTCATAAACTTTTACTATGAATAAAGCAACTTTTACAACTATCTAAGGAATATAAAGTAAAACATAACTGTATATACCTCCATTTAGGATTCATTTTCCAAGCTCCACTTCCCAAAGGGCGTGAATATTCGAATCTGAGTGCTTACTTCCTTAGTTGGCTGGGTAGTTCATGAGCAGTCTGGAGACAGACCTCCTGCTTGGGGAATTGTAGGACATTTGATTCACCCGGAATTATAGTAAGCACTCAGAAATGTGATTGGGTTGTTATCAGTTACTCACACCCAGGCCCACGCAGGCACATGGCTAGAAACTCCAGAATGCTGGGAGACAACTGGAGGGTATGAAAACCTCCTAATGTAAAAAGGTTTCTCTGAGGTCTTGGTGAGCTCCTCACTTAATTATAAGGTGATAATTGGAAGCTGGGTACCTTCATAAGGACATGAAAATCAGGGAAATTTGCACCTCTTTGTAGGTGTGTTATATCCAGTCTGTCTGTTGGCCTCTTTCCATCCATGATATCACCATCACTCCTGTCACCTTGCAGGTAGAAAGTCAGTCAGGTCATGGATACTCTAGATAGTAGAGGACCCAGGCTAGAGCAAATCTACATGTGAACAGCTGCCAAGGTGCCATCTCTTTTCTCTGTTCTGGAAATTTTGTTCCTATTCCTTTTGGTGCTTGATGCTATTGCAAAGATCTGGACAAGAGGTCATGCAAGCATTATTGAGAGAGAAGTATATAGAAGTGGAAAAGTGGTATATCTCTGGTCCCAGAAGAAGCAGAGGAGAGTTTGGGATATTTTAATTCTGAGGGGTCAATCGTCTGTTTAGGTTCAGCTCAGTGTGTGTCTTCCCCATTTTTTCTTGATGGCACCAACATTCTACCTGACATGCAGGCTCCAGGAGACATCCATGGAATCATATTTTACCCCTTACTCTCATATTTGCCAGGTCCTGAAGAGACATATCTCACAAGAATATATTTATGTGCAATACCTATTAGATTTTTGTTAGAAATTCAGATGTTAATCTCCTTTCAACTGTTTCTTTCCCATTTTATTCTTTTATATATATATATATATATTTTTTTTTTTTTCAGCATACATACCATGGACTTTTTGACTCCCTTTTCAGTATTGGCTTTGTGCCAAATGGTAAAAATTTAACCTAAGAAACCCGCCCCCCAAAAGTACTAAAATGCTCCCAATGTAGATTATTAATGATTTTAATCTGTTAATATTTAAAGGTCAATGCTTTTAACCTCATTACTACTAGATTAAAGACGTGACAACATACTTCAGGTTGTTACATGAGTTGGCTAATAAAACCTTCCTAAAGTTCTGAAGAACTTGCTTCTCCTAAGTTAGTGACAGCTTCACAGTTGGCCCAGCCATGCTTTGCCTCATTTTTGTTTTCACATAGCATTTTTTCTCTCTCCTTTCAGGTAGAAATTGAGAAGCTGGATTACCATCATTATCTGCCTCTGTTTTTTGATGGGCTCTGTGAAATGACATTTCCCTATGAATTTTTTGCTCGGCAAGGAATCCACGACATGCTGGAACATGGGGGCAACAAGATTCTTCCTGTCATTCCACAGCTCATTATCCCGATAAAAAGTAAGTGAACAGGTAAACAAGCATCACTCAGTTTATATGGTGCCACTTTTTGACAACTTGCTAATTAAGCAATAAAACACAAGAGACTGAGGCTATCCCCAGGTGTTGCAATAATTTTTATAAATTGACTTATGGGGCCAAACATCCCAAATCTCCTAACATATCCCATCATTGATACTGCAGTGCAGCTTAGCGACATAAATGAACTAAATTGCGTGGGGTTTACACTAACTTAAAATGCTTCACAGTAAAGACATAAGCATTAACATTAATTTGTACATTCAGAAGTAAAGTGTATAATATAAAATACAAACACAATTATATTTACTATCTTTTATGCAGCAGAATTCATAATTTTAAGAAAAAAAATCTGGAATGGAGAAAAGATCAATGTTATTAAATACTTGAACTTTTTTGTCTACAGTGGGTTATCTGCGGGGGGCGGGTGTCTCTCGAGTAATCCTGTCACTGGCTTTATCTGTTTGTCTATAAAATGGAGATTGTGCTTCCTTTTTGTGGCCCATTTATTCTGGCCTGAGTCCCTACAGACTAGTTGGCTGAGAGCACCCCTTTAAAAGTGTTTCTGAGAAAAACAAATACTGTACGTTAACACGTATATATGGAATCTAAAAAACAAACAAACAAACAAAAATGGTTCTGAAGAACCTAGGGGCAGGACAGGAATAAAGAAATACCTTATGCTAACACATATACATGGAATCTAAGAAAAAAAAAAGTTCTGAAGAACCTAGGGGCAGGACTGGAATAAAGACGCAGACATAGGGAACGGACTTTAGGATACGGGGAGGTGAAAGGGTAAGCTGGAATGAGTCGAGAGAGTGGTATGGACTTATATATACTACCAAATGTTAAATAGATAGCTAGTGGGAAGCAGCTGCATAGCACAGGGAGATCAGCTTGGTGCTTTGTGACCACCTAGAGGGGTGGCTTAGGGAGGGTGCGTGGGAGGGAGATGCAAGAGGGGGGAGATATGGGGGTATATGTATATGTATAGCTGATTCACTTTGTTATACAGCAGAAACTAACAAAAATAAATAAATAAATAATTCCAGGAGAGAGAAAGAATTGAGGTGAAGGACAAATGAAGATGTATGGCAAAATGTTGATAACTGTTAAAGCTGGGTGATGGGTATGTGGGTTCATCATTCTCTCTACTTTTGTATATGTATTTGAAAATTCCCATATTAAAAAGTTTAAAAAAAAAGTGTTTCTTAGATTTTCACTGTCCAGTGCGATGGCATCTCGCGGCCCTCAGACAAGACCCTTAGCCGCTTCCAGTCCAGTCTCCTCACCTAGCTGCCATCCTGCTGGCGGCCCTTGAAATAGAGCCACCCTACAGGGACGAGATTCCAGGAGGGGGTGCCGGCCTCTTCTCAAGTCCAAATGGCCAGGACTGGCCTCCTCTGCAGTCCCCTCAAGCCCCCAGACTCTGCCTGCACCAGAGTTGCCTGCCTGCCCCGTTGCTGCTGCTTCAGCTTTTGTCACTGCTGCTGATTGAAAGCAGAGGTTGGTGCCTCTGAGCAGGTCATGGGCAGAGGAAACCCCACCCTTTCCCAGCCAGAGCTGCCCCAGGCAGTTTACTCCCTGGCTCTGGGCCCAAACACCCCACGGCTTCAGAGGAATGAGCGGGTCCCTGCTTCCCCACCCCGAGTTCCACTCACTCCCAGCTCCAGGAGGGACCGCTGCCCAGGATGATTGACGGTACACCCGCCTGGTCTCCTAGGATACAGGGGAACCCCATCCTCACTGTCTCAGAGGTAGTCTTGCCATATGGTTTGGCCAAAACAAGAACAAAATAGTTCAACATGGGGTCATTTCCCACAGTCTGGATTACTTAATCTGATCCGTGGTCACTAGTTTATTGATTCGAATTAAGTGTCATTAGAGTTCTAGATTTTTGGCAGTTCTTCCGTCACTGTGTAAATTGAGTCAACTTTAAAATTTGCTCTCATGTCTTTGAGATTTCTGTGAGAGATACGTAACTGACCGCTTCCAATTTCCACCGAGACATAGAAAGTGAAACCAAACAAGAGGACAGTGATACCTGCTGTGAAAAGCAGTGTGGAAAGAAAAACGACTCTTCAAAAGCGACTTTATTAAAAACCAATTTTCCTTTCCCCTCATGCATCAGCTGAGTGAAGGGCTAATCTTTAAAGGCCCTCAGGAAGGATATATAATACTGAGTTATATTAAAACCTTTTCCAAATGTGATTTATTCTTTCAAACAGGTCATAATTTTTGAATATGTTAAATTCTAGTAAAAATGCTACATTTTCTAAAGATGATGCACAAGTTTTATCGATAAACAAAAAAGCCCAGAACATTCTCCCCAGGAACTATCTGGAGAGTACATTATCCTTCTCTCCTGCACCCACCAGAACCACAGCAATACCG
The DNA here is from genome assembly GCF_002837175.3 of Physeter macrocephalus. Lineage (NCBI taxonomy): Eukaryota > Metazoa > Chordata > Mammalia > Artiodactyla > Physeteridae > Physeter > Physeter macrocephalus. Next base: position 5,522,792 of record NC_041223.1, on the reverse strand, counting down.
GAAGTCTGTTCTTTGCTTTACAATAAACTGTTCATTTTGGGATCCCTGCCTTCTCAGGAGTCTCTCCCTCGGAGCCCCACTGAAAACACTGAAGGGCAGAAAGAGAATTTCTGAGAAATATTTTGATTATACCACTTACAATTGAAACAGTCCAAATTGGAGTATTGTAGGCCAAGGTGGATTGATTTTCAATTTTATTTGATTTAAGTATTTTGAAGATACTTAAATGAGTTAAGAGAGAAGTGATGTGGTCTAAGGACACATCCTAGAGGTCATTTGCTGATGAGTGAAAACATTAAGAACTCAGCAAACATGATCTGTCAGGGAATAGTAACTTATGTATGAATTTGATCATTTACAGTTCCAGAAGCAATGAAAGTTTCTCTTGGTAGATCTCCTCGTTTACCTTCCTGGGCTTCTGCTATTATATACTGATCCTGAGTCTAACTCAGCTTGATTCTTCTCACTCTGTCTACATCACTGAAAGCCAAACTTTACTCAGCAAAGAATAATGATTAACTATGCAAGATAATGCACGGTTCCAGCACAGTGTGAAAAGTATGACATACATAAACTACATTTTTCAGGTGGAATTCTGGAAGGGAGCTAGTTGATCCAGAAGCGGGCTGATACACATAGTTGGCATAACGTGGAACATCTGTGTGTACCTTATTTTCAAAAGGTACTATTCGTAAAATTTTGGCTCATTCCAGGGGCAAAAGTTAACCTCACCATCACCAGCTAGCAGTTCTTTAACATCTTTTCTTGAATTCTAATTCATCGATAATTAATATCTCTGAAGGCAAAGCAAAATATATAAACTCCCTGTGGAGCTGTGAATGGGATTACCTGCCTATCTATTTCTGGCATCTGGGGTTTATTTCAACTAAATGAAAGGTTGATAATACTGGAATGAGAAATGGACACATTCAGTGGCTCTACGATTTCTAACATAAAAAGAGACAAGAAGACCCTTTACTTTCTGCTTCTCTCCTTGGCTCAAGACCCCAAGTGGGGTCATCGAGTAATAATGGGAACAGTGCACATTTAACACATTTTTCCATTTCTGTTGCTTTATGGCACCACTACAGGTCCTCCTCTTCCTCTCCCACTTTCTTATTTCCACCTTCTTGAGTTATTCTGGGTCAGAAACTACAAAAAATTCCCAGTATAAAGTAGTCAGTGTTGGCAATGGAGCATTGATTGCTGAGAACAACAGCAAAACATTGTAGGTGAGGATGAGATGAGAGGGACCATCTGAGCAATCCAAACTGTGGATTTTAGACTTCTGTCCACGCCATCCAGTGAGGAGAACAAAAATCCATCAAAATCCAGCAGAGCAATCCTACGAAGAAGTCACTGGAAGCTTTGCCTATCGAAAGCAGAAGGGGATTCCCATAGCAGCCAGGAGGATAGGAGGTGCCAAGAGCAACCTGCAGACTCTGGGTTTAGAGCTCTCTCTCCTCCATAAAAGCAAGAACGATAACAATAACCCAGCCACACGGGGCCATTCAAAACAAGTTGCTACACACAGGGAAGAAAATGTCATGAATAGTCAGAGGAAAACTGTACCTCAACAACATTTTGCATAGGATCCAGAAGAAACTTGTAGAAACGTGTTTGACATCCTCAGCATTCAGGAAGATACAGCCTCTATGAAACAGAAGCAGAAATTTACAAGAGGAGACCAGACTCACATGAAAATAAGCCAGTGCTGACTGAGAAAAGGGAAACTAAAAATGTCAGAGCAGGATTAATGTCCCCCCAGAGGCACAGAGGACAATCAACTGCCACAACATGGAATTGTAAATGTAGACCACCACTTTAAGAATCTCCCTCAGAAAAGACAAGAATAAAAAAGAAGGTGAGGAAGGACTATAAAATGGAGAACATAGGACACAAGCAGGAGCTAAAAGTTATAGGGGTTCCCAAGAGGAATCATCAAAACAACAGGAATAGAAATGATAATGGCAGAAGGAATTGAAAGAAATTTTCAGAGATGAAAAATATCCCTTATTTTGCAGGTAGAAAATGCTCATTACAAGGAAAAACATCTGGACAGGGAAATAAATGGTAAACACCAAGAAATAAAAATAACTGGGGCTAAGACATTTTTCGTAAGAGTAAATTCCAGACAGCAATGAGAATTGGAGGAGAATCACCTTATGCGCATTTCATCCCTTGCTACTTGCCAGTCACAGAGCAAGACATGAGTAGCAAGACATGATGTAATAAACTGAATGAAAATTGGTTTAAAAGAAGAAGAAGGAGAAGGAGAAGAAAGAGAAGGAGAAGGAGGAGAAGGAGAAGAAAAGACTCACAGACTCAGTGAGCATAATGGCCACCTGCCCTTCGTACAAAGGGTTACTGTGGATGTGCTCCAACTCTCAGAGAGTAAAAACAAGATGAGAACCCAAAAATGAGGATGTCATAGTTTGAAAAGCAAGTTGCACTAAGAGCCACTAAATCTAGAGTTAAGTGTAAATAGTTGATGGAAAAGAGTTTCAAGACTGCAAGAAATGTCAAAGAATCATTTTGCAGTAATGTGGCAAAAATAATTCAGAGAAATTGGGTATAAACCTTCAAAGTCAATGGAGAAGATAAAAGTGTTTAGAACAGAGTCTATATATTAAAAGAATGAAATTGAATAGGCAGCAAGGAAGTGCTGAGCCAAAAGCTCAAAATAAGGTGAAAATGTGAAATCAAATATATCAACTATGAAAATTAACTTTCAAATTGGTTTGTGAAAAACAAAATCTGAATATAAACTCTCTCTCTATATATAAAAACAAAATAATACTTAAACATTAAAAAAAATAAAAGCTGTATTGGGGAAAATGAAGAAAAAGAAGGCACGAGTAGTTTTTCAATTTTAGAAAAGTAGAATTTAATGAAAAGAAGTTTTATGTGTGTAGAGGATCAATTTATGTTGATAAAAATGTTCACAATAAAGATGTTATTGTCATGACCCTTTGTGCAGTGCAAACCATGACATCAAGTTTTGGAACAACAATCAGCTGCTATACTGATATTTTTTGCCTCTAGAAGAAGAGTAAACCTCTTGATTGAGAGAAAATAAGATGCTGGTCCTTCCTCCACTGCCTGACCTTGGGGCCTAAAATCTACGTATAGTCTTTACCAACCCAAGGGGACAGTCTGCTGTCTAAAGCACCAATTCCCAAACTTCACTGTGCACACAGATCATCTCCAGACCCCAGTAAACTGTAGGTTTCACATCAGTAGATATGAAGTGACCTGAGACGCTGCATCTCTAAGAAGCCCCCAGTTAATGCTGCTGCTGCGAGGTCAAGACAAGGGTGACCAGGCCAAGATTAGGCTGGGACTCCTCAGACCCTCCCACAAGATCCTGGGCATGAGAGCAAGGTGGGGAATGAGCTGGTGGAAAATAGGTGAATGATCGTTTCTCTTGTATGTAATAAACCCAAAGACACTGCTTCATTCATAATGTGACTAATTAGAGAAATGTAACGTTCAGTTTTTAGGCCTTAAAAGTAACCATTAATAGATTAAAATCGGTGGTCTATCAGATGAAGTACTAGGGAAAGGGAACTGAAACACTGTCAATAAGGAAACAACTTTAAAAAAAAAAAGACCAGGGAGATTGCAAAAAAAAAAAAGAAAACAAATGAGATGACAAAAGGAAAACTAAATTATCTGTGATGATCACAAATAAATGGGAGAAATAATCATTAATCACAAGAAAGAAGCTTTGGTGTGGAAACTTCTTTGAGAGGTTGTTCCCACTGATCGTTCCCAACAATATGGTTCTGATGAGAGCCGTCAGTCACCGAGAAATGGTAAGAATCTGGCTCTCTTACCCAAACTTGCCTTCTTTCCCACTCCACCCTTCCAATATAGTTATATACAGTTTTGGATAAATCAATAATCAGTTGTTACACTATCGTGATGACATAAATACCGTTCACTGCAAATCACACAATTACTATGATTGCATTTCTTTCTTAGGCAACTTGTTTTTCTTAGCATTGAAAATTGCCTCTCATTTTGTTTGCTTGTTTCGTATATACTTACTATTTCTTTTCAAATATTTCAAGATCTAGCAAATGAATATTATTTTCCAGAAGTTCAGAGCATCGGACAACTCATCAATTTTCTTTCTGTTCCTGGAGATACCCCTTGCACCCTCCCTCTTTCTGCTACTTCTCCTTACTCCTCTTTCATGTTTGACCTCTTTTTTCCTTTGCTGTTTGTCCTATTTTCCTCATTTTTAAAGTGCACATCTTCCAGTAGTTTCTTGTAAGTACATGAAAGGTATATTTTTCAGGCCTTGCTTATCTGAAAAGTCTACCATCACACTGTTTATTAGTTTGGCTCCACAGAAAATCATTTTCATCCAGAATTTTGAGCTCATGTCTCTGCTGCCTCCCAGGTTCTTACATTGCTTAGAAAATCTTGACGCCACTTGAGTTTCCAGCCATTTGCCTGTGGCTTGTTTCTCCAGTCTCTGAAAGCTTTCTGGTTCTTCTCTTTATCACTGGTAATATGAAATTTCATGTTGGTATGCTTTGATGTGGCTGTGTTTTCATTCATTGTCCTGGGAAATTTCAATTTAGAGACATATGTCTTCCAGCACTGAAACTTTTCATGTATTATTCCTTTAATAATGTTCTCCCTCTATTTTCTCTTACTTCTCTGTCTGTAATTCCTGCTACTAATATATTGCACCTTGTGGGCTGTTTCTCAAATTTCTTTATTCTTTTGCTCATATTATCCAACTCTGTCTTAGTTCTACTTCCTGGGAAATTTCCTTGACATTATCTTCCAAAAATATGATTGAATAGTTTGTTAATTATCATAATTTTATTTTAATCTCATTGTTCTTTTAAAATAGTATTTTGTTCCCTTCTTTTATGAACACATTATGCTCATTCTCTTATCTCTCCATGAATGTTTACTATAGATTTGTAGGATTTGGGTGTTTGTGTATTTGCTTTTTGCTTTCTGATGCATTATATCCTTCCTTCCCTCATTCAGTAACAATTACCTTCCTCTTAACTAGATTTTAAGACTTTCCCAATCCTGCATATAGATCAACAGGACAGTGTACTAACGTACTAGCTGTGAGCATAGACTATGGAATCAGACTGCTCACCTTCTAATCCTGGCTGCACTATTTAGTTGCCACGTGATCTGAGGCGAGTTACTTTACTCCATGTTACACTGTTGCCTGATCTATAAAATGGGGATACTATTATACATTTATATTTTCTCTCTAATTTATTGTCAGCCAGTGGTTTCTTTATTTTATGTTTAGTATTTTTTAAAAGTCTCACCTTATTTCTATTCAACTTTATGGTTTATAAATTTTTAATTTTTTACTGAAGTATAGTTGATTTGCAATATTGTATTAGTTTCAGGGGTACAACATAGTGATTCAATATTTTTATAGATTATACTCCATTTCAAGTTGTTATAAAAGATTGGCTATGTTCCCTGTGCTGTACATTATATCCTTGTAGCTTATTTATTTTATACATAATAGTTTGTACCTCTTAATCCAATACCTCTATCTGGCTCCTCCCCCTTCACTCTCCCCATTGGTAGCCACTAGTTTGTCCTCTATATCTGTGAGTCTGTTTCTGTTTTGTTACATTCATTCTTTTGTTTTATTTTTTAGATTCCACGTATAAGTGATAACATACAGTATGTCTTTTGCTGACTTATTTCACTAAGCATAATACCATCTAGATCCATTCATGCTGTTGCAAATGGCAGAATTTTATTCGTTTTATGGCTGAGTAATATTCCATTGTGTGTGTGTATATATATACTGTGTGTATATAGTATACACACATGTATATATATATCACATCTTCTTCGAGGCAGTTGGTTTATCTGTTTTCCTTAAGTTTTTGGTTTGTTTTGCTTTTGTATCATTTTACATTAAAAGCATATTACTTTTATTTTTATTGTTTCTCTTTTGGTAATCACAGCATATAAAGCTATGACTTTGCTTCTGTGTGCAATTTTGAATTAATTCCATTTAATTTTATATGTATGTTTCTCCTTGTCACTATATTATATTTTGTATTTATAGTTTTGATGATTCATTTGAACAAAATAATACATTAAAATTTACAAATATTTAGAGATTTTGTTTTCATGGTTATTTTATTTATATTTATTGCTCTGTGGCAAGAGAATGTGGCTTCTCCTCTATTTACATTTTTTTGGGAATTTACTGAGGCTCTTATTAGGCTATAGGAATGCTCAGTTATTGTCATCATGGAGGCTGAAAAGAAAGTGAATCCTTTCTATGATATAGATCTTAATATATATTTATTCTATCATGTTCTTCAAATAATTTATATATTATTTTCTCTTTCACAATTTGTGAGGTCAAAGGCAGAAAATTATGCTAAAGTTTTGCACTACAAAAGCAAGGAAACCACCATATGTCTTGGAAGCTTTCAGTGGGCTAGGTGCTTTCCTGGAATCATATTATTCAATCCAGCTACTATAATCCTCATTTCACAGGTGACAAAACTGAGGCATGTAAAATTTAAGAAAAACATCCATGTCGTACAGTTGCCAAATGGTAGAATCAAGATTTGAATCATATCTGGATCTCCTGAGTGTCTTCTCTTCTTTACAAAATTCAGGGCTGCATCTATCACTGCAAATGACTTTTTTTAGGCACACATAGAGTATTTACAAAAATTAACCATATCCTGGGCCATAAAACAAGTCTCAAAAAATATCAAAGCATGGAATTCATACAAAGTATGTTGTGCAACTAAGATGCAGTTTATGTTAGAAATCAATTTTTTAAAGCAATGACTAAAACATTCCCATATATTTTGAAATTGACATATACTTTTACATACCCCATGGGTCAAATAAGAAATTCTAATGAAATTATAAAGTATTTTAACTGCACAATAATGAAAATATCACATAAATTACATATTAAAAACTTAACAAAAATATTACATAAAAATATTACAAAAAATTACATTAAAATATTTACCACATATGACATGGTAAAGCAGTGTTTAGAAGAAAATATGTAGCCTTAAACATGGTATCAAAAAGAAAAGAAGGGATAAATAGTAAATGAAGTATCCATCTCAATAAATGACAGGAAGAACAGTAAAAGAAAGTCAAAGGAAGAATAAATTATTAGTATAAAAGCAAAATAAAATAAAAATAGAAAACAGCCATGCAAGTGAGAGCATCAAAAACTAAACGTTGTTTGGTTTCTTGAAATGATTAATAAAATTGATAAACATTTGTAAAAACTTATAAATAAGAAATGAAAGGCAAAAATAACCAATATCAGAAATGGAAAAAGAAATGTTATACAGACCCTACAGACATTGATAGGATATCTTGATAGGATATTATAAACAACTTTATCCCTAAAACTTTGAAATTTCAATGAAATGGTCAAATTTTTGGAATATATAACATACAAAATTGACACCAGAGAAATAGAAAATAAGTGAAAGTACAAACAGTAGTATAACAAGTGAAGAAATTAAGTTAGTAATTAAAATTCCTCATACAGAGATAACTCAAGGCTCACATAGCCTCTCTGGTTAGTGGTGCCAAAGACCAAAGGAAAAAATAATGTAAATCTTGCACAGATTTTCTCAGACAATGAAAATAGAGAATATAGACTCCAACTCATTTTATGGTGCATCATTAACTTGATACCAACAAGGACATTGCAAGAAATTACAAGAAGGAATCTTCCAGGACAATCTCATTCATGAATATCAATGAAAAATTTCTGAACAAAATTACTAGCAAACTGAATCCATTAATATATAAAAATGATAATTTCTCATGACAAAGTTCATTTTATTTCAGGAAGATAAGATTGGCTTAACATTAGAAAAATCAGTTAATGCCGTTTACATTTGTGTATTAAGGGGTAAAAATCAGGTGATCATCTCAAATGATGGTAAAAAGCATTCGATAAAATTCAACACCCAATTTCTATTTTTAAAACAAACTAAGGATAGAAGGGAGTTCTCTTAATACGATAAAAGGTATTTTTTTCAGTCAGAGCAGGCTAGGTTATATTGAAAGAACAACCAATCTCCAAAATCAAAACCTTAAAACAATAGTGACTTTAAAAAGTTCTGTTTCTCATATCTGCTACACACCTATTGCAGGTTAATGGGGAGGTTGAGGTGTTCTGTTAACTATAGTTGCTTAGGGGCCAGAATGTATAATCCTACCATGGACATTATAACTAATATATCATAGTGTCTCTGGATTCTGTTATATTCTTTTGAAGAGTGTCAGTTCTAATTCTAATGGATAGTTAACCTGCAAAACACAAACTCTAAACTTTGTCTCCCCTGTGGTGAACAGGAGACTAAGTTCTTTCATCTTCAGTTCTTTCACCTTCCAGCCTCTGCTTATCATCTGGGCCTACTGAGATCTCTCTCATGTGTGTAATCCTTAGAGATCAGCTAAGGTAGAGTTTTCTTGCAGATTTTTTGTTTACCTCATCTGTGGGTCTCTACCTTCCAGGATCCCCCCCTCTAATTTTTTACATACTCTGCCAGCCCAAAACTCTGTTCTCTGATACCTCAATTAAATATACCTTCTACTTCCTTTTGCCTCAGGACACACACCTTAGTTTTTGGAGGCAAAAACTTTTCAACTCAAAATCTTACCTAGTACACTTCTATCTTGCAAGGACAGACTCCCATCCAGCTTCTGCCTACTTTCCATTCTTTGGCATGGCATTCAAGGATTCCCATTAAATATCTGGCTGCAAATTATGTTTCTGACTTAATATCTTACTGTTTCCCCTCATGCACCCAATGCTCTAGCCAAACCGATTGTGCTATAGAACTTGTCTTGCCCTTTTCTATCTTTGCTCTTCAGGGCATACCCATTCTCACACATCCTCAAATGCCTAAATGTTAAGGAACCTTCAAAACCCACTTCCAATAGGAATTGTCCTGGAGAGCCTCTTCTGATTGCCCTCTTCCTCCCTACCCTCAACTTCAGTCCTCTCCCCACTCTGCCTTCCTATTCCCACAGAACTTTGAATTTTTCTCTCTTATGTCACTTAGAATATAAGGTTAGAAAGTGATATGTCCCCACAGCATCTAATGTACTGGCTAGTACACAGTAGATGCATCAAAATATTTGCATAATTTATTTAATCAGGTACATAACTGCTATCCATACTGAAATTTGTATAGGTGTCATGATCAAAAGTGTGAAGTGGCCATTTAGGCTTGCCACTGTACTGCATGTTATATAAAAACTACCTTGTAAGAATCTCTAATATGAAACAGCAAATAAAGTATATAATGATATAATGCTTTCCATTTATTGGAGAAATTATTTAAGTAGTGAGAGTAATTGTTTATTCATCTACATTCTCTCATGTGACTCTTTTTGTTTATGAGCAGTAACATACATTTGTGAGACGGTCTACTAGGAGGCAAGGTGACCTGGCTAAAGAATTACAGAAATATCACTGATCTACAAATAGGTCATAAAACAGTGGCCTCATTAGGAGAGCTCTAATGAGTTGAGGTCACCCAGCTATAAAGGACAAACATGCACAGACACAGCTGAAGCAATTTAAACAATACCATTTTCAAAAGCAAAATGGTATTTTTAAAGGCTGCCCAGTGGAAAAAAATATACCAAGTAAGAATAAAATATGAGAATCTGTATCATGATACAAAATTGTTTTGAGAATTCTATTTAATTAGAAGGGAACAAGTCCAATTGAACTGCATTATTCTTTATGATCTAATAATTTTACTTATATCACTTGAAATTTTCCAGGTAAATTATTTTAAAGGTGTTAAAAAGTAATAAATTTTAATTTAAGAAGAAAATATATTATTTGTTCTAAAAATATTGAAAAAATTCGTGTATTACTTAGGATTATTTTGGTTACAAGACAGAAAAAGAAAACTAATTCAAAGCTTCATAAAGAATTAGGTTTGCTTAATAATTCACATACCTGAACAATCCAAGGTCTCATTTCAGGCTTGACTTAATCTGATGGCTTGCCAATGTCACTCTTGTTCTGTTTTATGCATGGTCATCTTAAAGCTGGCTCCCTTTTTGGCCTCAGGATGCTCCAATCCTGGAACTACATGAGTACTTATTTATACCTGTAGAAAAGAACAAGTGCCATTGTCCTTTAATTTCCAGAAAAAATAAAAGTCAGAGGTGAACTGTGATTGTACCACATGTACCAGCTTAGAACTATGGCCAAGGGGGATGGAACATACTGACTCAATTAACCCAGATCATGTAACCTACCCATAGTACAGGTTAGTGGAAGTGAAAAGAGGTAGATTCTCAAAACACAGTGAACTCTATAGCAGAGACATTTACTGCACACCAAACATCTATCGCCTCCTCAGCATTTCTCAGTTATGCGGACCATGGGACTAACTCTGCCGACGGGCTGTGAATGGAAGAAATGAGATGTGCGTTCCCTTCAAACCAAGCTTTTCAGAGCCGGTGCACAGTCCTCTCTCCTCCTCACCCCCATGTTGACATGAACTGGGTATCTACTATGAATGAGAAATGGTCCTTTTCTGTGTGAAGCCACTTAGATTTTAGGCTTAGTCTATTACTACAGCAAACTTAACCCCTACTGACCAATTGATATTCCCAAATGAGAACTCATAGCTATTGAGGTCAATGGAATCTGGAGTCTTAAAGCTTGAAACATCCATTTTCTGAGGAAGCTTCAGCAGGTGGTGCTAAAGACCATGTTTCTCTGTCCTCTCTGAGGATTCGTGTGGCCACTGGAGAAGCCGTGGACCTGGTTTCTGGGTTCTAGTGCTGGCTCCACCATTTTGTATAAATCAGTCTATCTCCTTGAGTTTGGGAGGTTAGTTCTCATCTCCAAGACAAGGGAATTAATACATACCCCAGATAGTTGTGATCATTATGGGAGGTCGTGTAGAAATGCCCAGGTCAGGTGATAAGCAGGTTCTTACAAAGTGTCGTGTTGAATAGGAGCAGTCATAGCCAGGTGGGGCTGTAAAATCCAGCTACCTGATGGAGGCTGCTCTTTCTTCTTTCCTCTCTGTCCATTTCTCTCACACTCAATCTGTCAGTTGCCTACCGCCTTTAATTCCCTAATAAAGAAAGTCATAATATAAAAACTGGTGTCCCTCTACATGATGTCCTGTACATAAATACTGTGTTAGTAGATGCAAGATGATAGCAATCTGAGGCAGAGATTAGACATTCTCAGAAGTATTTAAACAGTTACCTGGTCACTTGCCAGAGGAAAAATTCCTTCTGGACCTGTGAGGGTGAATAAAAATCAGGCCTATCCCTGTATGAATAGGGAAAAAGACTCAGAGTGATCCAAAATAAAAATGATGAGAATGGAGATTATAGCTGTCCATGCCAGAAAAACACAATAGAATAAAAGAGAGAAAGAGCTAACAATAGCATTATTGCATTTTCAAACTGAGTTCACCACATATTGGCTGTCCCTTTCCCATTCTCAAATAAAGAAACAAATTCTATCACTCTTCCTGTATAGTGTGATAATTCAGAACAAGGGCTCTGAAGTCAGACTATCTGGTCAAAATTCTAACTCTGCCACATACCAGCTATCAGACAAGTTAATCACTTTGGGGCCCAATTTATAAAACTGAGATGAGAATGGCACCCAACGTATGGTTAGTTTAGTGATTAAATGAGATAATGCATTTCAAGCTCTTAGCAGAGGATGTAGTGGGTGATAAATTTTATCATCATTATCATGATCATCACCATCATCATCATTCTCTGTCTGGATTATGATAACAGATTTTGGACACCCAGGCTAAAATCTCCTATTGTTAACTTCCTCCTTCCACATGAGAGCCGAACTCTAGTCAAGGAATAACACTACTGCAGAGTGTTGCTCGCTTTTTCAGAAGATGCCAGGAAACCCAGCTTCATCAGGATGACTTGCTCCCCAGGAACAAACCACTTAAGCTCAGGTCCCAACAGGTGTCTATTTTGCTCAAGGTCCACGCTAGAACCTGTGTTCACTGTGCAGCACTCAACATTCCTCCTGAGCAGGCTCCACGTCTGGCCCTGTTTTCCACCAGGATTTGGTGGGATGCTGGGAAGAAGCGGGGTCTAACCATAATGAGCACAGGCCTTGGGTTCGTGCAAAGCAGACCACAGCTGGTCATTAACTAGCTGTGTGGTTTTGGTAAATTAATTATTTCATCTTTCCCAGGGGATTATAAAACCAACTGCCCAGGCATTATGTAAGGACTAACAGATCATACAGGTAGGAAGTTTAGCACAGTGCCAAATCAAGGTGGTAATAATAGTAAACTATTATCTTTACCTCCTTGGTGTTCCTTCATGGCCATGTCTTTACAGACTTCCCAACCTTGGGTCATCAAAAAATTGATAGATTTGTATTTTATTACTTTCATCCAAGTTACAATAAAAATGTTAGATGGAAACCGGACTAGGTCAAGTATGGACCACTGCAGTATTCCAGTAAGGACTCTGCAGGTCGATACCAAACCAACAAGGCATATTACTGAAATTCAGTTATTCACACAGTCAGGAAAAAAGAAAAAAGCCTAACTCTTCAACCATTACTGTATCTTGCCTACAAGAGACTTCTTGCCAGATACCTTGCAATATAGTCTGTTTGTGATCTCTTTTATGAGTAAACTTGTTAGAATGCATGAGGTAAGCCTGGCCTGACATTCCAAAAAGCTCACTCTGGCTCCTAGAAATCATGCTGTTGTCCTAGGAGCTCTCAAATCACTTGCTTAAATAATCAGTCCTAGAATTTTACCAGATACTGATGTCAAGCTTAGCAGTGTGTAGTTTTTCAAATTCCTTCTTTGGGGAGGAAAGGGCAGCTCCTTTTTGGAAAGTGATGTATTTACCCATCTTCTATTTTGTAGCACAGCTCTCAACTTTCTCGTTTTGTGAAAAGCCTGTGTGTACTGTATCCTTCATAGTCCGCTACTTCTGTTATCTTAAAGCTGGAGCAAACTTAGACACCTTTTCTCAACCAGAGGAAAAAACATAACCGTAATTTTTAGTAGCAGTGCCTGCTTGTCACAGCACACTGTCACTTGGTTTTACTCTGAGAATGGCACCAAGGCTGGCTAACTGCTTCCTTTGCTCATCATTCCATCTGTCACCCAACTCCTTCAAGCTGAACTGAGCCAGTAGTGTAGGGACAGGGGAGCAGGGTGCTCCAAAGAGTCAAATCCTCCTCTGCTTTCTGACAAAGCAGGGTACTGATAAGTTTACTCTCAATTACTCTTAGAGGCCTCAGTATGTCTGACACCAAAAACAGGCCCAACCTTGGTTGCAACAAGATTGAAGAAGAGTGTGTTGAATGACTTTGTTCTTCAGGTTCCTTTATGTGTAGAAAGTTGTGAGTACTAAATAGATCATGCTCCTGACTCTAATGTTGAGACCATTTTGGTAACTGAATACTTTCATTTATTTAAGCAAATAATATTAACTGTGTATCTATCTTTAAAACTAAGTGTTTATTGGAAAGAAAGACCAAACACTGTCACTGAATACTAAGTTGCATTCTATGGTCCTAAAGTCAGAATATATTCTTGTCTATCAAAAAACAGAAAAAGTTAACCACTTGTAATGACAAAGCTTTGATGGAAAAGTCTGAATTTTGCATAAAGATAATTCCTTTCTGTATGAGATGAGAGAAAAATGATGCTTTTTTAATATAACACTTATTGGAGAACAATGAATTGAAGAAAAATGGTAACAATTATGATAGGCTTACTCCATGTATATCATAGCTAAGCTAAGTCTCTGATACTTTAATTGAGAATTCAGGCAACATCATATTTATTTGTACAGCAATTGAGTTCTGTTTTGGAAGGAGAATAATTTCTATAATTTTGAAACCTAAATTTGGTTTGAAAACATATTTTGAATTCATTATATTCAGAAAACTAAAAATGTGTATGGTTAGTGCCCCTTGACTAGCAAAATTTATATTCATTTCAGTCTAATTCGACTAACACGATACTGGGTGCAACAATCTCAATTATTAATTAAATATTTCAACATCAGAAAAAATAATACTTAAAATACTTTAAGACATCTGTAATTGGCAAATTCATAGAAACAGAATGTAGATTAGAGGTTACCAAGGGCTCAAGGGGAAGTGAGTGGGGAGGGTTGTTTTTAAAGAGATATAGAGTTTCTGTTTTGGGTGATGGAAAATTTTGTAAGTAGTTAGTGGTGATAATTGTACAATACTGTGAATGTAACTAATGCCACTGAACTGTACACTTAAAAATGGTTAAATAACATTTTATATTATATATATTTTACACAGTAAATTGAAAAATATATCATTTAAGATATCAAAATAAATAAAAATGATTCAAACACTAGTAAACCTAACAAAAGTATACAGAATCTACTTGAAAAATACTAAAAAGCTTTTCTGAGGAGTTTAATAAAAAACAAGAACAGTTGAAGAGATACATGTTCCTAACTGGAAAGATGGCCATTTCCCCCAAATTACTCTCTAAATTTATTGGAAATTTTATCAAAGTGCCAAGCATACTTTTTAACCTGACTAAATTATTCTAAATTTTCTCTCAAAATGTAAATAGTTAAGAATAATCAAGAAAATATTGAGAAAGAATAAGGAGACAGGGCCAGAATTCTGCTACATTAAAAAATATAAATTATAATCATGAAGAATAATATTTTAGGGAAATATGGAAGATACATTGATTTTTTTTTAAAAGCAGTGTAAAAAAAGGTATTTTTTAATAGAATAAAATCCAGTGTCTATATATGCCAATGGATAAGATAGTCTCTATTGTATCTGAGCTTATAAATCTCCAGTATTTACTGTGTTTACATTCTATTTTCAAAATGAGAGCAGAGTGAAAATACACTTTATAACCTTCTTCTTTACTCACCTGTATCTTATAAACATTTTCCTATTTTAAAAATATTTTCTATTATATGACTTTAATAACTATAATTTTCCATTGTATAGGTATACCAGATTTTACTTAAATAAGCCAGTGTTTTGGGGAACATTTAGATGGTTTCTAATTATAAATAATACTATTGATACATCCTATCCTATAACTCTTTCTGCACAGCTGCATACTTCCTTTGACTAAATGCCCAGAAGTGAAATTGCTGGGTCAAGTGTTACATGCATGTTGCTATAGAAAGATTGTGATGCTTTACAATATGGTACCTAGGAGAGTGCCTCTTTTCCCAGACCTGTTTCCATACTGAGTATTAAATTTTCAAAAACTGTTTGTTAATATGATATTCAAAATTATAGAGTAGTGTTTCATTTCATTTGATTATCAATGAAGTTGAAAATTCGACAATAGTAATTGTTCACTTGTATTTATTAATTTGTGTATTGTCTATTTATATTATATGCCCATTTTTTAAATTAGCAGTTTCAATCTTTTATTGGTTTGTGGTAGCTATTTGTATATCAAGGATGTTAACATTTATACCATATGTCAAAAATATTTTTTAGAATTTATTGTTTGCTTTTACATTTTTTTGGTGTATCCAATTTTAAAAGAAGTAGAAATATTTCCATCTATTCCTGATTCCACAGTAGTGAATCATTTCTAATAGTAGAAAATGTTCTCACTTTGCAAAAAATCATAGCAATAATGGAATTTATGCTTGAGAAAATCATACATGTAACTTACAACCATCTAAGATGAATGTTTTACTACTTTGACTTTAAATTATTTTTTCCTTATTCTTCAACAATTTCTATACATCTGGAAGCTCTATCTTGTTGATTATACTTGAAAGCAGTAAGCAGTACAATAGAAATCTAATTTTCTGAATATAAAGGTTCCCCTGGTTGATCTATAATGTCAGTAGATTTCTCGTGTTAGACCCTTTTCAAAACCTTAAATCTTGAGTTCAGAGTCCTCACTTAAATCTTGACATTGCTTTCAGGCCCATCAACACAAAAATAAGCATATTTCTTCTCTTTCAAGCTATAGAATCATATTCTCTTTATATCTGTTAACATACTTTTTCAAAAGAAAAGAACTTTGTTTCAAAAAAAAAAAACAAAACCTCTTTTTTATTTAGTTCTACTGGGACAGTAAGAACAAAAAGACTTCCAGCTTAATGGTATATCTTAATTCCCCAAGAATGAGGAAAAAAAATAGAACTGAGGAACTGAAGTGGAAATGGGCAATATAAAAAAAAATAAAATCCCTCTTAGATGAAGTTAAGGGGCTTTTATAGCGCATACCGTGGCTCTATTTCACAGCTACTGCAGAAGTTTTAGAGCCAGTCCCTGGTTATTTAGGATGCCTCAGGGTTTCATTTTAGATGTCATTAAGAGTAACAGTTGAAGCGTTATACTTGTCAGTCTTCGTCAATTCAATAACATTTTCCACAATCATGGTAATTCAATCGGTGTTGCAATGAGATAAAATAATTATTTCTTAATAGCTATTATTACTATCCATGGTGAGAGAGTTTATTAATTTATCCCCAGGTGATCAATTAGCCATATGTACAGGGATAAACCTAATCAACAAAAGTTCGATGTTATTATTACTCATATATATAAAAAGGTTTACTCCTTAATATATTCTACATGGCAAGACTCTTCTCGTTAATTGGTAGTAGATGAGCATACTTTAGCCTGTTTTATTGCAAGCTTTGGCATGTATACTCTAAAAGAAGGGCACTTGACAAGCCAGCATTCCGTAGGTGCTACAGCCACAAAAATCTTTTCTGCAGTCACCATATGGGCTCTACACATGCTCAGATAGCTATCTCTTCTAATACTTTCCATAGGTTCTCCTACTTGTGACTTTATAGTGTCAACAGAAAGGCTTTCTTGAAAAAAAAAAAAACCCACAAAATGGAATGAAATTATATACACTCAATTTTATTTATTTTAATATATAAAAAATTAAAACAACAAACTCATGTAATTCTGTTTCAATGTCTAATCCTTCTGACTAAGCAGTTTATAAAACATTTAGCTGGATGTGGCTGTGAGTCCTTTTTAAGAAGTGGGGTGGGATAGAGGGACGAATAGAAAGAAAAGACAGAAAGCCAGGATTTTAGACATCTGATCCTATTTGGCTGATGAGACAAGACAGGACCTAGGGATCTTTTAGCTTGGGGAAAAGTACACTGCCTCAGTCTCCTTTTATGTACATCTACACATATTCACATCCTTCTTCTCATCATTTCTCAACGATCCCAAGGAAAACACATACACAATGATAAAAAGCATTTGGAAGACTGCTTCTTTGCTGTCTTGGGCTTTGTTCCCACATCGCTAAGTAGAATTTTATCCTTATGAGCTGGAGTAGACCTTATAAAAGAAGTCCTTTATCCAAGAGGGGGCAATCTAGCATGCTGTTCTCTCTCCTTCACCCTAATAACATCTACTCATCCCTTAGGCCCTTACCTGTGTCTGGGAGCCTTCCATACTTTGTAGGCTGGGCTGAATGCCTTTTTGATTTGCTGTTTAAATACCATATCCTTCTTATGAAATCTCAACACACTTGTAGTATTTGTTCAATATCTTCTTCCATACTATATTGTAAGCCCCAAGGGGCTGCGTACTATATCTGTCTTGTTCACCTCTCTATCTCCAATTCTTAAAACAATAACTGCTGCATAATGCATTCTCAATAAATATTTGGTGAATGAGGATTAAGTAAACTAATATATGTAAAGTGCTCAGTTTAATTCCTGGCTTATAGAGGTGCCCAATACACGTTAGTTACTAGTATATGAACCATCACACAGATCTGTGCAGTACCAAACCCTAAACATGTTGAGCTTCATTGGTAGACTTTTTGAAAGAATGTCCACTGCCCATAATACTCAGAAACACTTCTGCAGGCTCCCAGCTCTCTTCTGTTAAATGAAGTTACGTCAGTAAGCAGGGATCAATAACCTCTGGCTTCCTAAAAAGACAAAACAATTTTAGCTTGGATAAGACCAGAAGAAACGATCCCCTCTACCACTACAAAACACTCTACCTGACCTTCTCCCTCTCCAACTTCCCGTGGTTCTCTGAAGCTGTGCTCTTGAGCATCTCATTACTACAGCTTTTAGGCTAAATTATAGCATTCTATTTTTAGTTATTAGAATATATGGTATGGTCTGCAGTGTGTCTAAATGCTGTAATAATGAGCCATCATGCAATCAAATTCCATAGTTATATTTAACTTGGTTTCTTGCGCTGAAGCTGAGCCTTCTCTATTCATTGTGTTTGTGTTTGCTTTCAAACCAAACAGGAATGTAGTCTGAACTGGACCAGAAGTTGTGGGGCTTCCCTGAGGTGTTTTCATACCTCAACCCCCATTTTTTTGCTGGAGGGGATGAAGCTGACCACACTTTAGTTTTAAGCACTTCCTAGTGATTCCAAAGAGAAAAGCTGTGAAACCACTAAATGATACCTTATATTCTTGTATTTTCAACTGAGAATTTAGTTTGGTTCAAACTTACCTTAAGTGTCACCCTTGTGCCTGGCTAGTTTGTACTTTATTCTGTAGGAAATGGTGTGGGGGAGACTCTGAACTCTCTGAGCAGGTAGAGAGATTATCAAATATGTTCTAAGAAAGTGAATCCACCAGCAGTGTGAAAAGACAGGTTGAGGGAGTGGAGAAAGACAGAAAGAAGGCAGGTGGGTCAGGAAGGTACGGCAGTTCTCCAGTAGAGGAGTTCTAAGGGCCAGAATCAGAGGATAGATGGAGAGGATGGAGCCCCAAGACCAGAAGAGTAGAGGTGAGGATGGAGCCCCAGGACCAGAGGAGAGGTGGTGAGGATGGAGCCCCAGGACCAGAGGAGAGGTGGTGAGGATAGAGACCCAGGACCAAGGGAGTGGTGGTGAGAATAGAGCTCCAGGACCAGAGCAGTGGAGGTGAGGACGGAGCCCCAGGATCAGGGGAGAGGTGGTGAGGGTGGAGCCCCGGGACTAGAAGGGTAGAGGTGAGGATGGGAGGAGGACACAAATCCAAGAGCTACTTCAAAAACAGAATAAGATGACTTTGCAACATGAAGAATGCAAGGGATGAGAAACAGATTTTGACCCTGGATACCTGGGAACCTGGTTGTATCAATACTAAATATGGGGTAAATAGGTAAAAGATAAAGTTTATGGGGGAAACTTATATTTGGAACAAACTGAATTTGAGGTGATAGCAAGACACAGACTACTGGAAACGTGAGCTGGAGTTCAAGAACAATGTTAGGACTACCTCACAAGTACAGTGACTGTGGTGTCATTCCTTTGGATGGACTGGTTCCTTTTGTCCTTCCACAAATGGCACATGCTTTAAAGTCATAGTCAAGTTTTTCTTTAGAAGGTAGAATATTACAAATAAGATCCCCTGACTTTGTCCTGAAGTAGTCTCGGGCATTGCAATTTATCAGTCACCACCTTTGACCTTCTATAATAGATGCTTTATATGGCTTTTCTATTTAAATCATAGAAATTTTGGCCATTTTAGAAAGTAAATAATAGGTTCCCATGATTAAGGACCAAGAAAGTGTGGGGGAGTTGGCTGTGTTTATACAGCCAGTTATCAGTGTCCTTGTCCCTGGGCCTCTGCATTCCCACTGGAGCAGGTTTCCAGACCCTGCACTTGGGGGACACCAGGTAACTTACTGTCTCCTGTTCTATCTCTGCAGTACAGCTTGTTACTGTGCATTCAGAATTGATCTTTAAAAACATTGTGTATGCCTTTGGTATCTTAGTTATACACAGTTAATTCCTTCTAAAGTTCTGAACGTTAAAAATTTTTGCTTTTCTTCCCTACTTTCTTGAGAGTGTAATTATAGTCACTTTATGGTCACTTCTACCAGCAATGTTCTCGATGTTTGTAACCAGTCTATAGTTTCTACTCATACACAGCATAACCAGTCTCTTCTTCCCCCAAAAATGTTTTTTCATGGCAATAGTTTTAAGCATAGCATGGATTGCTAACTGAAAGTGATTGTTGCATAAAAAGTTATGTGTTGTCAACCTTCATGGGGTCCTTTAGCGACACGAACTGATCTTTTCCCTTTCATGCTACTTGTCCATCACCAGCCTCTTCTGTGAAGGACAATGAATTGCTTTCTTAGGATTGGTGAGGAGTCAGTGCAAGTCGGGAGAACAAATAATACACAAGCAAGATCCTGTTTATAGCATTAACAGTGCATCATTCAAAGCTGTAATAACCAAGGCTCATCCCATTGGTGATCCCCAGTAGAGTACAGTTTAATTAAGTGGTCTACAAGACGATGTCCCTTAACATCGTAGAAATGAATGTTTTCTATTTTTGGCTTGTTCCTTTTCCTACGGTATAGATGCCTTGAACCTCCGAAACCGACAGGTCATCTGCGTCACTCTCAAAGTCCTACAGCATCTGGTTGTGTCAGCTGAGATGGTGGGTGAAGCTTTGGTGCCCTATTACCGTCAAATCCTCCCCATCCTGAACATCTTTAAGAATATGAATGGTGAGTTATCCCAGAAGTCAAAATATCTTTTAAGCACTAAAAAAAGGAGTGGTCTGAGGTAGAGTTAATTAGCAACACATGTAGGATTTATTATTGCATATAAACCAAGATCCATTCGGAGATCTAAATAGCATAACTCCTACCTCTTCTCCTGCTACTCCCTAGGGAAATAGTAAAATTAACAATTTCATTTATTACTCCTCACATGTACAGCTTACTTACTGAGTACAGAAGCACTGAAACAGTTCTATAATCTTCCAATAATTAAACTGTAAAGTTTTTTTAACAGTCTTTTGAATACGTTAGTAGGTTTTGAGTTTGTCCTTTCTCTTGATAGTAATTCTACCTTTAGGTATTTCCTGTTAAAATTACAGTCAATTTTTATAATTGATTTAAGAGGAATTTTTAAAGCAATATTATTAAAATCTGGTACAGGTGGTATGGAGAGTTTTAATATAAGTTCTCCTATTTCTATTAAAAAAAGAAAAATAGATAATTCGTAGTTACTTAGCTGATGGTGCGTACTGATTAAATATATATGTTCTGATGTATTTATTTTTAAAAATAGTATTCTATAAGGTTTGGAAAGCACTGATGCACTGAAGTGAATCTGCTTCACCCAAGGGTATTAGCAAGTTGTGGTGACCTCCTGGCAGGCAGTGGATGTACATCTGTTCATTGACACTGTGATTTTCCTTTTGTACCTCTTGAAACAATGTGAATCTAATTTTCTTTTATGTTGCTAACTTTGGAGTTCCATACCTCTCATATGCACGGTGTAAGTCAACATTTGAAGTTAATTTCTGACAGCCATGTAAGTAAGTTACTAATTTAGTGGAACAGTGCATGAAAATTTTGCAACATGATCTGCTTATTGTACAGACAAGAAAAAATCAAACTAAAAACTGAACATATGACAGCTTCAATCACAAAGAAGTCCTTTTTTTGGAATCATTATTTTTCATATATTTCCTAAATTGCTATTAAAAGTCTCCCTAATCAGGCAGACTATTCAGGAAATCATGGGATCATCAGAGTCTTTAGCTGTCTTTCAGGAGTAGGGCCTACTTATATGTTTAATAGTAAACATTTTTAGTAAAAAGGACTTCAACTGGGGTTATGGGAGCTTAAGAATGCTCATAATGGAATGAGTTGATATCCATTCCAAAACATCTAAACACTACAGAGTTAATGTGGTCATTTAGATGAGATGGTGACTCTTTCAGGAAAGTAAAAACTGGGTGTTAGTAATTCAGTCTTTTACGATCTAAACTGAAAGTTTTAGTAACAGCATTTCTACTTTGTGGAAAATACTTGCTTAAATATTCTTGATTCATAATTCATATTTTTACTGCATAGCGGCATCAAATAAGAGATAGATATAAAGACAGGAATGCTAGAGATGAAGACAGAAAGGGAAGAATCGGGGAACACTCACCCCCAGAACTCTCAGTTATAGTTAACACTTTTGAAGCGTGTGATTCACAAACGTTTCCTCGATAATCCTCACAGAAACTATGATGTATGTACTATTACTTTTTCCATTTTTTAGCTGCAAAAGTTGCCTCTCTGTAACTCTTCCCCTCCATAAACATTTGCTTCTGTACTTGCCTCTCATGGAAGATGAGTGCCAGCGTCTCCCTGCCTTGCTTGAGTAGGAGTAGGGGACACCACGCGCGTTAATGCTCTCCTTGTCCTACAGTGGGATCCGGAACTTAAATCTAAGCAAGATTTTGTATCTTTGTATAAAATAAGAAAGACAGTGATATTCAAAAGATGATTAGAATCTCCCTCATCCTCAAGGAACCCTGTAAAGAAGAAAAAGCACAGCTGCCACTAAGACAGATAAACCTCTTGGGAGCTCTAGACTATTAAACAAAAAAAATTGGTTTCTACGTATTCCTCACTATACTACTTATTTAATTCTTTAACTTACAAATGTTCATATGCTTCACAAAAGCAGCGACTGGGTTTAGGAATACATCCCCTGTTTATTTACAGTTTATATCATGGCCTTAATTGGTCCCACACCTAGCTGATTATTTTGGAACATTTCTAAATGCATGCACCAGGAATTCTACATTCAACTATTTTTCTGGTTAATATCTTTCTGACATTTGAGCGGAAAAACTATTAGCTTCAGCTTCATTTTCTACTTATCTTAGAAACCTGTCAGTACAATGCCAGAATGCAGTTTGCTGTATTTCCAGAGGGTCATCTTACAAAATTGGAGCATTCTAGCTCTAAAACTTAAAACTATTCTTCAAAGTGGCTGTTACCACAGATCCAGTTCTACCAGTAGAAGCTTATCACAGGATTTCCAATTACAATACTGTTTTCAGACTAAAATTAATTTAGGTTTAATAGCATTTTAATAAACCTTGCTTTATGATTATATTTTATTCATATTCACAGAACCATAGATACATTTTTATTTAAGCAGGTGTCTTTAGTAACAGATGTATTAGTTACAATTAAAAATAAATTAGAAATTTACAGCATGTAGCATTAGAAAAAATATTTCATCCTTAATTTCAAGGTATCTGAGAACAATTTCATTTTCTGTTTCCTTTTTCCCTACTTTCATGTAATCCATGTCTTGTTAAATTCATATTCAAAGATATATTTTTCCAGTCCCACAACAAAATATTTTTGAGGGTGAGACCCAATATAAATGACCAAAAGAATGAAAGAGAGAATATTCCTTCAAATATAATGACCTTATCCTTCTGTTAATGTTCCCTTGAAGCACAAGCTTTAGCATAATTCTACTGCCTGCTCCTTTTTGCAATTTCTGTCCTATTTTAATGTCAGCTGGACTTTCTCTGAAATGATCAGAGGGGCTGAGTAGCTAGCGAATGCACAACCACGCCAGCAGTCTTCCCAGGGGACCAGTGGGAAATAGGTAGACCGGGGGGAGCACATGACACTGGTAGCACCAACCGGTGTCCCCATCCACACTTCTACAGGTAATGAAACTTACCGCCAGCCCCACAGGATCAGTCCTGGTCTAGGAGAAAGAGTGGCTTTGTATTTCTATTTATAAATAACATACTTTCACAGGCTTTAATTAGGCTACAGTTAAAACAACAACAGACAAATCGGTGAATTGCAATGTGGGATAAAGAGCAATATTTGGGAGCAGAAGAGATGTGACCTTAGGCAAATCACGTGACTTCTCTGAACTTAAATTTCTTCATCTGCACAAAATATTTATAATAATGTCTTTTTCATAATGTTGGCAAACCAATTTGAGATAATGTACACCCCTTCATGTGGGGCCTGGCCTTGACTGAATATTAAATGAGATAGTCATTATTATCATACAACATTATATACACATACAATGTTATCCCTGTATGATATTATATACAAATACAGCAATACTGTATAAATTAGTATATAGCAGCTTGAAGAGGTGATTTCATGTACTGTATCCCCTGGTCACTTCTGTGAGCCTGTGAGTGAGGCATGACCTCCTGGTTTCCCCAGCGGCTGCAGTCCCTTTGCTTCAAAGGACTCACCTTGCCTCTGACTACCAAATGCCAGGTGAGTGGCCACATAAATTAAGGACAATGGGATTCATTCAAGGATAACTGGTTTTCAAATCCATCCCTTCCTGGCAAGCTCAAACATGTGAGTGCGGTTTGGGGGAAGGTCATTATCGTAAAAAGAGAAGCTGGGTGTGACAAACCAGGATCAGCGTCCTCTTTGGAGGATCCAAGCTAGTATCTAAGCTTGAACTTGTTTTCTTTCGTTCTAAACAGTGAATTTTGGATATCTAAGACATGCTGTCTTTCCAGTGACTGCTGTGGGGTGAAAGGGAAAGAAGAGTATCTATAACAACAATTTCTTCTTTCCTGTGTTCTTTCACAAATGTTATTAAAGGTTACAGAAAATAAAGACAATAGGAATGCTCAATTTATAGCTTTCAGAGATGAAACTACAAAATTAATGATGCAGTGTATTGCATTTGAGAAGCATGCGCCAATAAATGGCATTAAAACATTTACAGCTAAAATATGGGGCTCTGCCAGCAGATTAAGGCTATCCAACAACGCTGTTTTTTGGAGGCAATCCTTATTTTGGTACTTTTGTTTCTAATTGCACCAGCAGTCCTGAAACAACCTCTAAGGGATATAGTTCAGAGACTCCAGGTATCAGCAGCTCTAAGAGTACAGTACATTAACTTTATGTCACAGAATGTGCAAAAGTAAATGTAATAATGAAATAACATGTTCCCAAGTGTGTAAAATCAAATAGTCTTTGGTTTATCTCGGATACTTCTAAGATGTATGCCATAGACTAATAGAAGTCCATGAAAAGAGATTTAAAATTTCCAGTTCAAATTCAGACACATTAAATAACACAGGAAATGAGAATGCATTAAATTTGCAAAATTTTGGAAAGTTTGTACCAGGTCTTTTGCCCTGAAATTTAAGGGCATTTCTAAAAAATAGAACCAACTGTTTTCTACTGATAGTCTTTTAAAGCAACTTCTAAGGAGAGCCTAAGACTTCTCAGTCAAGCTGTTTCAGACCCTCTTTAGATATTTTTTTGAGTTCTATGGTACCTATTTTCATGGTCCTTTAAACTGTTGATGAACTTTTGAGAGCTGATTGTTCACCAAAAATGTCTTTAGTGCTTATGTCTTATAATTGACTTGTATGAAGTTTATTTCACAGAGCTTTTAATTTAATTTTGAAATTAAGGTTTATTCCCCCATGGAATTCTATACAATTTTTAGTATGATTTAGAAATTTGCTTCAAAGCTTCTTTGGAATCTTTCATTAGGCTTATTAGATTTGAAAGTCTTTGAAAGTCCTAAGTTTATTGAGGAAAGTATTAGAATACTACTCCAGCATTCCTGAAAGTTAGATTTGGAATGATCATGTATCTATCTAATCTCTTCTGAACTCTTCTTCAACTCAGATATAACTAGTTGGTCTGAAAAGAATCCTAGGATCCTAACCAAGCTGGCAGATCCATGTAGGTGCCCTTTGATCTGCACCTCTCTCCACATTTACTAAATATCAGACTATTGGTTTCATAGCCCAAATGTGTTGGGATTTCTTTTTTCTGTGAGGAGTGTAGCACACTGAGAAGAATTAGGTGCTTAATATGTGTTTGTGTGGAATTTATTCACTATCCCAGTCTGCATGACCAATACTTATTTATTCAGTCTTGTCCTAAAGAGCCTCACTATTTCATGAGGTAGCCCATCCTACATCCAAAGAGAAAATCACTTCCTACAGTGAATGAAATATATGCCAAATATTTCTATCTGGCTTATCTCTCTAGTCTAAACCACACAGAATAATATCTAGTCCCTTTTCCAAATAACAGGCCCTCAAAAAATTATATAAAACTTTCCTACCCCCCTTCAATCTTCACTTCTCCAAGTTCAATGTCCCTTCTTCCAAGCATTCTTTATTAGCAGAGGTTTCAGAGCCTTGAAAATCTTAGGGGATGGAGATGGTAGACCCATGTACCTGTAAACACTGATGGCTCTGCAGTAATCCAAGAGAGCAGCCCCAAGGGACAGATGGTCCTGGGAAAAGCCAAGGCTTCTGTGACCTCATTTGATGCATCTTATATGTGGTCAGCCCATAAAATGACCATCTTACTACTGTGAAATCTTACCATTATGTTGGGGTCAGGTGCATACTTTAAGTTGGCTCTATCTGCTCTTCTCTGTAGACCCTCGTGATTGCACCTGCCCAGAGGAAAAATTATTCTCAGAGTTGTCTATCTATATCTAGAAACACATGACCTGGTAGGATGATGACCAAGGGAATCAGAATCTAGTTCTGAAGGCTGTTTATTAGTTTCCTAGGGCCACTGTAATCAATTACCACAAACTGGGCAGCTTAAACAACAGAAATTTACTGTCTCACAGTTTTGGAGGCCAGAAGTCCAAAACCAAGTTGTCAGCAGGGCTGTGCTCTCCAGTCTTTAAGGAAGAATCCGTTCTCCACCTTTCTCCTAGCTTCCGGTGGGTCCAGCACTCCTTGGCTTGTAGATGCATCACTTCACTGGCTGTCTCCATCTCCACATGACATTTTCCCCTGTGTGTCTGTCTTTGTGTCTCTTCTCTTCTGTTAAGATACTTGTCCTTGTCAGGTTTGGATTAGGTGCCCTCCCTACTCCGGCATGACCTCATCTTAACTTTACTAATTACATCGGCAATGACCCTATTTCCAAATAAGGCCACATTTGGAGGTTCCAGAAAGGGCTTGAATTTGGGGGGGTGGGGCGGGATGCTATTCAATTTGAGACAGACCATGTAACTCTCTCCCAGGGCGTGTGGAAGTGCGGCCCCATAATTGATGAGTAAAGTTGGAGGTTTCGCGTGCCATCCATTCCCTCACATCTCCATCACTGAACGAGGACTGGCTGCACAAAACCTGATGAGAACTCCCCCTTTTAACAACAAGGAAAAATTCTCTTCCTTTTCCCTTCATCAGGAAGGGGGTGTTCAGTTAAGAAAGGAAAGGGATCTAGGTAAGTTAGGAGAAGAGGGGATAGCAGGCGATTTTTTTTTCCTTCGGTAATGTTGCAAACTGACAGAGAGGTGAACGAGTGCTTTCGCGGCTCTGGGCGCTGCCCGGGATATCCCAGACTCCCAAAGGCATGCTGCCACCCGCCTTCCAGAGGACCCCAGGCACCCACTCAGGGTGGCAGACTGCATTGCCTGCGCCTGTCCCTGCCCAACCAGCTGGGCAAGAGGGTCAGGCCACTCTGTACCTGAATGGGGTTTGGATCAATAAATAGGGGTTCAGCTTGTGAACCAGGACAGGTGGGACAATGTGTGGAAAAGCAAGAGATGGGAGAGTGTTTAAGAGCAAAGTTTCTGCGTCAGGGTTGCTTGGGTTTGAATCCTGGCTCAGGGTTTGTGACCTTGGACTGGTTACATAACTACTCTGCGCCTTAATCTCCTTCATTTGAAAAGCAAGTTGTAGATGGAAAACTGCTCGTTGACCCGCAGAGAACTGCAGGAGATTGTTTTGTAGGAGTGTGGGCCGCATGAGGGTAAGGGGAAGAGGTGATGAAATGTGAGTGAAATTGCTTTCCAGATCGGCAGGTGTTACAAGCCTGTCACCTGCATCACGAGGTTGTAGAGAAGACTATATGTATGTAGTTTTGTGTTCCTTCGAAGAGAGTTAAGTGACATCTATTAGAATTAATATGATAATTTAGTAAGGTGATTAGATGCAAAATAAATGTTCAAGAATCAATATATATATATTTTTAATGTGCCAGCAGTCAGAAATACAATGCATTGTCTTCTGGATGCTAATAGTTCCTACTTGCAGAAATATTCCATCAGAGATCAACTTTTACTGTTCAGCTCTCCCTCCCCTGGAAGATAGTTTTAGTTCCTTCTTTGGATTTCCTAATTCATTTCAGAAGAGGGCAGAAGTATTTACCTAATCAAACGGCTTTACCTTGGTAAACCAGAAGTTTACGAAGAATTGCCTGCCCTGATGTACTATTGAAAACCCAGCCTCTTTCCCAGACAGACACTGCTTTCAGTTTCTAAATAGCTTTTATAGTTGCAGTTTCTTTTTATGAATCTTTCCAAATCTCAGTGTTCAAGTTTCATCCTGGGCGTCGCAGGCTCACCCGCATTTGCTGCATCACTCTGGTTTCACCACTGCTCCCACCGTGTGTAACCTCACCTAAGGGGATCGGACTGTCAGAAGAGCTCCGAATCGCAGACAGATTCACCGCCCAGGCACGTCTTGACAGTCCCGGACCAAAGGCAAGTTTGATGGATCGAATTTGCATAGTTAATCATAAAAAAGATCAATTTCATTATGGAAAGAAAGGATTGACCTGCTAGTTGGAATGGGCCACTTGGCCTACACCCTGATTCTTGACCTTGAGGGACCATCCTAACACCAGTCCAAAGACTCTCAGGAAACAGCACCAGAAGCAAACCCAAACTTCACGTCCTCCCAGGAACCTCCCCTGATCCCCCTCTGATTTGTAGAATGGAGTCCTCTTCTGTAGGCCTTTCCGAAATCCCTCATGCTGGGTAGATTTTATTTCCTGGGTTTATTGCCTCGACTGGCCCGGGGTGGGCGGGGCAGATGCAAGGAGAGAGTGGGGACAGCCGGCCATTTCTTTTCTTTTTTTTTTTTTTGCGGTATGCGGGCCTCTCACTGTTGTGGCCTCTCCCGTTGCGGAGCACAGGCTGCAGACGCGCAGGCTCAGCGGCCATGGCTCACGGGCCGAGCCTCTCCGCGGCATGTGGGATCTTCCCGGACCGGGGCACGAACGTGTGTCCCCTGAATCGGCAGGCGGACTCTCAACCACTGCACCACCAGGGAAGCCCCGGCCATTTCTTAATCTGCCTGCCAAGCTCTGTTTGCTGTGGGTGTTTGGTCACCCCTCGCACCCCCTCTGAGGTACTCCACAGAGGATCCACGGACACAGTGATCTGACCCCAGCTGGTTCCCAGTCTTGGGCCCCTGGCATCGTCACTGCTCACTGGAAACTGGCACGTTTCTGAATAGGAGATTTCCACCAGCTCAGCTAAGGCTTTTGAGATATGCCTCCAGAAATCTGTATAATATGCTCTAATGTATTTAAAGGCTCAAGGTGGGTCCCAAATGTGGATATTAGCCCTGGAGAAAAGTGTTCTTTCCTGTTTATGCAACAGAAAGTTTTACTTAATCTGACCAAGAAAGCATATAGTGATTTCTAAAGCTGTAATTTAAGGAGGCTCCTATATTCAGCCAGATCATAATTTGTACTTTTAAAATCACCTAAAATATCACCTATTCTGGATTTGCTGATAATTAAGGTCTCATTCTCATTTTCCTTTATATGCAAATCTTTCAGGACCACCAGTAAATAACTTTTTAGAGGTCTCTATGTGGACGTTGCAGAGAAAATAAGAATGTCACCAGTGTAGTTGTTGTGTTGAATAGTCGCTCTTCATGACATAATTAAAAGGCAAGTTTAAAAGGGGATTGGAAGCAAAATAATGAGGTTTATTCAGTGGGGGAGCCTTGCCCTGACACTGCATAAAACTTAGCAGGGGCCTTCATGGTTCCACTCACGCATGGGATCCTCAGGCATTTTGAGTCACACACACAAATTCCAGTGCTTAGAATCCCTTCTTTAACAGATCGGTCAAAACTCTAAACTTGATCTACCCTCAAGTAGTCTCCCCTCTTCCAGCTCGGGTCTGATTCAGGCTGGACGCTGGCAGTGGGAAAAGGGGGTGCGGTGGCTTCACCTCTCTTTTTCTGCCCTGTGCGTTGCCCCTGACCTCGGCTGCCCACAGGGCGGTCAGGGTCGGGGAGGCGGGCTGCGAGGAGAGCAGAAATTCCTGCTGACTCCCGCTGTCCCGACCTGGTTCTCCCCGCCCGCACGTGCCTCTCTCTTCTGCACGTTCACTCGTGGCTCCTCCCTCCGCCGCTAGATTTCCTGCGCTCTCCTCAGCTTCCAGTGCTCAGGGCCCCTCCACCCTCCCAGGAAGGCGTGTCGTCCAGTGGGGAGACGACCCCGCACCCGCACGTCCTCCCATTCGGAGCACACCCTCACTCACAGTGGGCACTGGAAATTCGGGAGCCCATGCCCTCCAGGCCCGCTTCGCGGGCTCGGTCAGCTTCTCAACTGTGAGGAAGACCCGGGTCTTCGTGTCGCCCATGAGGGTGCCATGGGCCCCTTAGAGCGCCCAGGGATCTCCAGATGGCACCTCCGGCAGGGTGGGGTTGGCCCAGAGCACAGCGACAGCGCCCTTGAGAGAAATCTCGCTGTCTTCTCACTACGTGTCACTCTTTAAAAGCCTGATCTGTCCGGTTGTGGAACCGGTCCTGTGAAAGCCCTCAGTCCCGCCGCTGGTGAAGTGCTGGCCTCACACCCCATGTTCCCACAGTTCCCGTCTCAACCCCACACTACACTGGCTTCCGCTTACTTGAGCCAAACACAAAACTGTAGGAGGCATTTTCCACTTAGTATGAAATCAGCTCTCCATTTTTATTGCCCTCCTCAAAAATCTATACTTTTCACATTGACAGGAAGAAATGTATATAGCTCAGCATAAGCTTAACCATCAATGAAGGAGGAATTGAAAAATACAATAGACATATTTCCTTAGAAAAACTGCAAATATTATCGATATTTCCTTGCTTGCCTGCTTTTTGTATTATATTCTCATGCACGTCTTGAAATAATGTTCCAAGTAATAAAGAAAAAAGTAATGATGGCAGTGTTATTAAGAGTAAGTTCTCTTTGGATCCTTCCAGGATTAATTTACTTTCTTTTCCCTAAAACACAGTACTTTACTATGAGCTTTCTGTGAGCCTATTTATATCCATTTTGAGATAGCAATGAACAAAAAATGACTCTCCTTTCAATGACTTTTAGATTTTGCATACCTATTACAAACCTACCTTTACTTCCCCCAAATGAGCCCTATATTTTTTTCTTAAAATTTATCTCTTGAGCCTTGAAGTTATCTTTATCACAAACTAAAAAGCAAATTCATGATATAATAGTTAAAATTTAAAGGCAATAATTGGGCCATAATAACAGGATTATTGCCCAGTAATTTTCCCACTATTTCAAGCTTTGTTTTTACCTCCAAGAAAGTTGGATATTTATTTATACACATAAAGGGTTTTGAGGAGTTCGTAGGTCTTGTAACACAAATCATTGATTATTATCTGTGCTTGTGTGAGTAGGTTGATTTGTTATAAATATCATAAATAACCATCTAACCAGGTGGCTGAGACTTAGGTCTGTCTAGAAGAAGAATATGTGTTATCCTTTCAATGTTCCTTATGATCTGTGAATATAGAATGATGATATCCAGGGGGAAGCAGTGCAATATTTATATTTTTGTGATGACCCACTAAAACGTCTAAAAATTTCTGTGAGGATTTTAAGCAACAGCGGAATGAGGGGTAAGAGTGTGATGACAAGCCTTTCAAAACCTGCTCACATGTCCACCTTTCTTACACACCTGCTGAGCTGTCTCCGTTGCTTGCCATGGTACACTGGACCTTCTTGCTCTCCCCTTAAGGCTGGTCTCACTACCTCCAGAAAGACAAGTGCATTAGGCTAACTCCAAAGCCATAGAGAACAATGTGGTTTTTACTAGTTATTTGGAGGATGCCAAAGGGAGGACAACATAGTACACCATTCATTGATTCATTGAAAAAAAAAAATCGAGTGTTTACTATGTGCCAGCACAGCAAAACCTCCTAAAAATCCTTAGAAGATTGAAAATGTGCTGCCATGCAGCTGTATTCCACTTACCAAACGCATCAGACTCCTTTGCAGCCTTACCCCGTGTCCCTGAATCAATGCGTACCTCCACGGGAGACCCGAGGAGCGAAGGAGGTTTCCACCCTCAGAACAAAGCAAACTTGAGGTTCCTTACGACCATACACCCTCCCCTTCTTCTGCCCTCTTCAGTAACTTGGCCCTGAGGTGAGGGCACAAATTTAGAAAAGTAAAATCCTAGATTTGATGGTAGACTTGTTGAGACTCTTCAATGGGAAGAAGAGTGCTGCTTAGACTTAATGCATTTTCTGAGCAAATGAAATAGTGAGCTATGTAATAAAGGTTCAGATTTACCACCATTACCATTAACTTCTTGTAGAGGAATGGGGGAATCAGTTTCCTTAGTCCTAGCTACACGTATCCATTCCTGGGGAAATCATAAGAAGAAACTCCCACTGTGGACAACCTTCAACTAATGTGATTTGTTTTGTTTCGATTTTCAGTTTTATTGAGATGTAATTGACATATAATTGTATAAGTTTAAGGTACACAAAATTGATTTGATATATGTATATATTGTGAAATAATTACCACATTAAATTTAGTTAACATCCATCATCTCATATAGTTACAAATTTGTTTTCCTTGTGATGAGAACTTTTAAGATCCATAGTGTTAGCAACTTTCAAATACACAAGACAGTGCTGTTAACCGTAGTCACCAAATATTGATAATCAGCTGTCTCTTAGGATTTCTATGACCAATTTTTGCTAAATCTTTGCTAGGAGTTCCATTATATGTAATTTCTGATAAACCTTTGCTAAGAACTACATTATGATATGCGTATTGTGTTTATAAACTCAAGCAAAGAGCATCTGAGATTGTCTTGAAACTACCAACCAACTAGATTTGAGAGTCCATCTAAATGCATATGACTTAGGCCATGGTGGACAATACTTCATCTGGTGCATTCTCCATCATCAGGAATGCCTGATAGGTCTAGTCTTGTTCTAATCAAATAGGCCTATGGGATCCAATAGCAATGAGCTAGAAGCTCTAGGGTCTTTTTGAATATCTGGGTATTGTTACTTGAACATAAATTCTGTGAAGACAAGAACTTTTATCTCTGTGTCACTGCTTTATCATCAGCTCAAGAGAAGATGCTGGCCATTCTTAGCTCAATAAATATTTGCTAAATAGTTGGATTGGGTGGATGGATGGATGGATGGATAGTGTATTCATTTACTCTTGCCACCATAACAAACCACCACAAATTTAGCTGCTCAGACAACACCCATTTGCCTATCTCACAGTTCTGTAGATCAGAAGTCCAATGGGCTTGACTCGGTAATATGATAAAAATCTAATAAGGCTGAAATCAAGGTGTCAGCTACCCTGCATTCATTATAGAGATCCTGGAGAAGAATCTTACTTCCAGGCAGAAATCAGTTCCAGGTGGTTGTAGGACTGAAATCCCCATGTCCAGGCTGGCTATCAACATTGGGTAGCTCTCAACTTTTAGAGGCTGCCCACCTTCCCTGGTTCACAGCCCCCTTCATCTTCAAAGACAGCAATGGCAGCTCAAATCCTTTTCATACTTCTAATCTCTCTG
The DNA here is from genome assembly GCF_002837175.3 of Physeter macrocephalus. Lineage (NCBI taxonomy): Eukaryota > Metazoa > Chordata > Mammalia > Artiodactyla > Physeteridae > Physeter > Physeter macrocephalus. The sequence continues at coordinate 5,489,440 of NC_041223.1, read as the reverse complement.
ACTCCCCCCTGCCACATCTCAGCTGCTTTTAAGGGCTCATGTGATTACATAGGGCCCACACAGATAACCTTGGATAATCTCCCTATTTTAAGATCATCTACAAAGTCTCTTACAGCAGTACAGTACCTAGACTAGTGTTTGACTGAATAACAAGAGGACAGGACTCATGGGGGACATCTTTAGAATTGTGTCTTTGGATGAAGTTACCCCAAAGTTGATGTCCAGATGGCCATGACTAGAACCTTGAAGTATATGTTCAAGAGGACACAGAATGAATCTATTTCTTAAACTCTTTGCAAAGGTAGCACAGCTCTAAACTCCCATGAAAAACCCAGAGAAGACTGCAGATGTGCAAAACTTGGAATGGGTGTGACAAGACACAGAGTTTAAAGGTTTTATTGTTATCTCAGGGTTGAGTCACATTATCTAAGGATTTGATGATTCATATATAAGTGGAGAATAAAGTCAAGAAGTTCAACCTGCCTTTCAAAAGATTAGCCAGTGATAAAAGAACAGCATCTTTAGCCAATTAGTCTGTTAGCCAATGGTGTTCTCTCTCCTACCTTATGTTCCTTGTCACTGACAGTATATTTCATTTCCTGAGTAATTCCATCAACATACCTAAAATTCCCACAGGCCAGCAATAGAAAGGACAAGGAAGTATTGTTTTTAGAATTGCTATAGTTGCTTTACAGATGAAGAAGCTAAGAACTGGATCAAATAATTTGCCCAAGGTCATATGACAGAAATGAGTCACAGCCAAGACCTCAGAAATCCATAGATCGTACTTCCAAACCTGAGTGCCAGATACTCTGAAAATGTTAATTGCTTTGCCAGAAATAGGGGTTCTGAGGCAGTTCTGATCAACAGACTTATTTAATGTGCTGAAGTAAATTGACATTTCATTGATCCACTTTAACAATTATTATATGCTGTCAGATCAAAGCAGCTGTTGCTAATCTTCCCCACAAATTCATATGCATTATAAAGCAAAAATGTTTTCATATCATCAATTTCTGTTGTGGAGTGGTGATCAATAATAGCTTGAGAATAACTCTGAACACAGAAAACTGGCAGCAATTTCACCTGATTAAAAGCATCATTAACATAGAGTATTAACTAACCCTCTAATGTAACTTCACTCTTTCTGCCAGAAGGAGTTCAAATATATATTTTTAATCCAGTGGCATTCCTTCTCACAATTATCGATAAGAGCAGTATACGTAGTATAAGCACCTTGAGGACCAGGTCTTTCTAGAAGAAAGTTACTCCCTAGAGTACATTTCAAAAAATATGTGGAATCACTTTACCATATTTCATTAAATCCAAGATGTAATCAAGTGTTAAAAATATTTTATATTTTATGCCTCCTTGAGAAAGAAAAAGTGTTTCCAATTAAACTATGATGCACTATTAGCATCCTGAAACAGAAATGTAAAAATTTTTAAAAAGTGACTTAATTAAATATATTGAGTCTAATTCAACTTGCAAAGTGAGGCATCAGCTATCTTGAACATGAAAAATAAACTATCATGAATGGAATGAACACCACACCCCATCCACTCTCTTTGGGGTTTTCCTGTACCTCACCTAACCTAATCTTCACAACCAGCATATAAAGCAAGTATTAAGACCAGTTTACAAACAATGGAAGTATTTTAGTGCTTCACCCCAGGTCATTCAGAAGCAGTCAAGATTAAAAACGAAATTAGTTTGATTCAAAATGTGTTTAATTTGTTTTCTAAGAGGGTTAGAATCTCTTTTTTCCCTGCTTATGATTTCTTGGCCAGTGTATCTACCCACTTCTTGGGAATGGACCAAGATGATAGAGGGTGAAGAGGCCATACCAAAGACTGTACTTTAGAATACATGGTACATTATAAAAGTAACATCCGTCAAAAATGTATAGCTAAATTATATAACTAGAATCTGCATGAACATGGACATGCACACGCATTTTTAAAATCAAAGGAATTTTGGGGGATACATTAATGGATGCAAAAATAGATATAGCTCAATTTCTGCACAATACTCTCTACATAATGCTGATAGTCGAGAAATTAACATTGTGAAACCAGTTATGGGCTTCAGTCTTCAATAAGCTTAATTTTTTTAATCTCAAAAAGAGCTACTTTTCAGACCAATAAATTTGAAATTATAACCCGAAACAAATAATAGAACTTTAAGTCTTCTTTATAAGGAAAGTAGAACAAAATAATGATAGCGTTATAATGAAATTAAGAAAGTAGAAAAAAATAGACATTATAAGAACAGTTTAACTGTATTTATTATTATAGATAAAGTAAAACAATTCAGTGTTCACATGACAGGTTAAGGACTGTAGTTACTAAATTGTATATATAGCTGATGCCTAATAATTTTTTAAACTCATAATTTAATAAATTTTCCTTGCTTGATAAATTTGGATTGTTTTTTATTGGCTAGTGATGTTTGATGTTTATTTCAGAATTACTTGTTGGGGAAAGCTAAAATAATGACTTCCATGTGATTATTACATTGATTTGGAAAAATTTTAATAAGTTATAGAGCAAGTATAAATTTAATTTGCAGGATGTTTTTGTTTTTCAAACACAATTCTTTAAGAAAAGACCACTTGTTTTAGGTGGAGCAGTTCACAGTCTCTTTATCCTAACTAATCCCATAGTCCCCCCAATAATTCTTCCAAATAACAATAGGTATAGAGATTAAAAATTGCTCTTGCCGGGCTTCCCTGGTGGCACAGTGGTTGAGAGTCCGCCTGCCGATGCAGGGGACACGGGTTCGTGCCCCGGTCCGGGAAGATCCCACATGCCGCGGAGCGGCTGGGCCCGTGAGCCATGGCCGCTGAGCCTGTGCGTCCGGAGCCTGTGTTCCGCAAACGGGAGAGGCCACAGCAGTGAGAGGCCCCTGTACCGCCAAAGAAAAAAAAAAAAAATTGGTCTTGCCATTTATTCTTCATTTATTTGGCCAAATCAATATTTCAATTTAAGCAAATTGTAGATTACAGAGAACAGTGTTCTCCTAATTTTGTTAATAACTCACAGGATGAGTGTTCTTATACTATCTATGAAGTAGTCTAAAATGTGACGTTTATCTACCCTTACCCATGAGTTACGGAGAAGAACTTCTATGAACCTGTTTCTGAAAACTAGCCTACTTTTTCTTAGAATTTTCTGCCTACTTATACTAGTAAATCGTTTGCATTATTAAATTTCTCTTAGTTTCCTGTATTTTAAAAAGAAAGCATAATTCATTCCAAATAAAACCATTCCAGGGTAATAATCATTTAGCATATAAATGATCTTAGTATTGATATAGCTAAGTTTCTCAAATAAATAATCTCCGTGCCCAACGCATAATCTACCAAGCATGCCTGTTAAACGATAGCTTTGTAATGCAATAATTTCCATTATAAAAACTTGTGAGATACAATCTAACACATCTGAAGATTTACCACCCTTAGATTGTAATTGGAAGATAAATTCTAATTTAATTACTGTTAAATTTCTTGGTTGAAAATCCTTGGCAAGTATAATATAAAATTGACTCTGAAATTATGCAATTAAAATTATTAGCATTTAGCTATTCCTTTTGAAGCTACAATGGCTTGATTTGTTTGGCTCAAAAGATGTTCAACCAGAAAAAAAGTGCTTAAAGTTTGAAAAGTTTTAAAAAGTGACCATTGATACAGTTAAATCTATAAATGCTATGTTCAGGTGAAGTGGTTCAACACTGAGTCATTGAAAAAATGGAATGTTCTATAGAAGGTATGCTGTTTGAAGTGTTTCACACCAGGAAGATAAACTTTTTTAGAATTCTGTTATCAAGGCCATGAATTAATATGCAATGTTGTGACATGATCCTGTGATCTATGTCAAATCAATCATGGAAACTTAGAAATCTCTTCTCTTAAAAATTGATGCATTCTTAGAATTGATTACTTGTCTAAACTATGTCTTTCATTAATATAAGTCTCACAGAATTGTTCTGCCAATTAAATTTTTAGAGTAGATATTCCTATTTTTTATTTTTTTAGTGAGATTATTTATTAATTTGTCCCAAGTTTTTTGTATTACTTAACTGTTAGCAATAGCTAATAGTTAGCTAATGTTTCTACAGCAATATGCCAGATACTGGGTTAAACACTTTTAATGAATCATCTCATTTAATCTACACAAACCCAGGAGGAAGAAAGTATCCTTAATCTAATTTAAGTGATAAGGAAATGAAGACAGAAGGATTAAGTAATTTGCACACTGTCAGTCAGTTAGTACATGGCACCGAGAGCATTATTCAAATGGGAAGGGGAACAAAAAGTGATAACTTCTATAGTTTTCTCCATTTCAGGAATACTCAGTGTTTCAACTGCACCTAATAAGGTATCTTATTACAGCGTGTTAGACAAGTCATTCCAATACATTGATTTCATCTTCCAGTGTTTAAACCAGCCATGTTCAACTAGTAACAGTCTTAAACTTGCAGCTTGTTCCAAAGACTGTTTTTTCATTCTTGATACTAAATGAAAAAAAAGTAGCATTCAATACTAGTTATTTCCTATGATTTATTTTTTTTAATATCAAGTGACATTGATCTTGGACAAAAACTAGACTCAAATTCATTATTTATGCAATAGGATGAAAGGTTTTTACATGGATATAATTTATAAAAGACTTCACTAGATATATAGCATATATATAATCAAAAATTTTATATCACATATTATATATTTATTAAAGCTCTTTTATAGTAGTTAATACAGCATGCATACACTTTGCTGAATTTATAAATCCAACCTAAAGTACCACTTGGACATGATAATATGGGTAGCTTTTAAAAGTAAGAAATTTTATTCTGAAGTGTACAGTTCTTCATGTGCAGTAGTTTGTTCTTTGTGTAGAAAGACAGTTTTGCTGACAGTGTTAGTTTCTGCACAGAAGTCCTCATCGTCAGCAAGGCTTAACTTGAGACGATTCAAGACAATTGCAAGAAATGCACTTTAGAAAGAAGAGTTTATAAGATTTGTCCATTGAAAGATGTGAATTAATTGTATCTTGGAGTGAGGAAAAAAACCCTTGCTTCACTTTTATAAGTTTGGGGAAGATGAGTTGCTAATAATGATCAAGGAGAAAGTCATTCCCTATAAATAATGGCTTGCTAGATCTTCAGCTTAAATATGCAGTTATTCTGAGAGAAAGAGAGAGAGAAAAGAAAGAGAACAATGAATATGATTAGAAGCACAGAAGAAATTTTAGTAGATAGGGAGATTAAAATCTAAAATCAGAAGGATTCTCATTTTTTTGAAAATCTAAAAAAAGTGCCATGAGAAATGGAAAAACACTGAAAACGTACAGAAAGAATATCGATAGAGCCGTCGGTTTTAACTGGAGATATAAGGAAGGGGTGCATTGAGAATAAAGGCCGCAAAATGTAATGAAGATGGCAAACAAAAGGCTCCTTGGCTGTATCAGAAGGGCCCTGTTTCGTCTACGGTGGGTCTCCAAATAGAGCACCCTTCAGCAGGTGGCCATCTGACCTCTGCTTAAACGCCCTGATTCACGTGCTCTCACAGCATCATAGTGCAACTAACAATTTTGAACAGCTTAACTGAAAAAATGTTTTCCTATATTTAAGCAAAACCTTCCTTCCTGTAACTTTTCCACTTTGGTCTTCATTCGACTATGTAGTTCTCACTCAGATGCTCTCCTTGTATCCAGGCCCCTCTTTATTTCGTGGCTTTCACAGGTTTCTTGGTGTATTTTCTTCTTGTGTACCTTTTTGAGTTTGAACTTTTACTTGGTCATATTCCAAATATATTAAGATGCAGTATTAATTACTTTCTCATGTTGACATTTCAATACAACATTTATTTGCTGTGGTTTATCTCTTTGTTTCTCCTGTTTTCTATCAATTTCTCCAAAATCCTAATACATTGTTTGAAATTTGGTTCTTTCTTCTTACACAAGTTTGCATTTCAAAGTATACTATTATTAGTAATCTTGTGTTCCTCAAAATGTGAAAAATTCTATCATTGTGGATAGTCCTCTGTTACCTGAGTTTTAGCATTGGTATAAGTGATACTGTTTGAGGTCAAAGTTGTCCATACAAATTCAATAAATGTAGGTCTGTTGTCTCCTCAGGATGAAACTTAGATCGCTGTTTTGGCCTGAAAGCAAAATATCAGCATGGCAGAACACTGGGTCAATGCTTCAACAAACATGCTGACATCTTGATTGTTTTGGGTTAATAGCATTTTATTGGACAGCCCAGCAAGCTGGATTCAGGGACATGTTTCACATTGCCAAAGAAAATCTGTGATTATATGTACGATTTCTCTACCAGACAATTTCTTTTAAAAAACAAATGGAATAATCTTTCAATATTTTGTTTCCCTTGCACTCCAAAGTGCAGTCACTTAGCAATTTTTTACTTTCTCACTTGCAACTGTATTTCTGCCCCCCTATTACCAGACACCCCTACTGCCACTGCTCTAGTTCAGGGCATTAGTATCAAACCTTGTCTAATACAGTGAATTCTTCCTTGTTCTCCAGACAGCAAAAATCACATTTCTTGTTCTGTCTCAAATTGGAAAACGTCCCTGCAATTCTAGAAACACGTAGTCTCCAGTCTAAAAAATGCTGGACACACTTGTGCTAGTAGGTTGTGGTTTTCTTTCCTTTCTTTCTCAATATTTCTATCTTTATAGTCTCATGACATTATCTTAGTACTAGCTTTCATGGAAAAGAGAGAATTCAACTCCCTAGGCAACTCCTTTCCCAATACTTTGATGCTGCAGCATATGTGCTCTTGGGACAAATGACACTTTCGTAGAAGAAGAAATATGTCAACTCACTGAATGTTGACAGATAAATAAGAAGGGATTCCTAATTTTAAAAAACGAAAACAAAAACAAAAAAAAACCTTCGCTTTGCATGATGACTTTATCTGTGGTTCTATGGAAGCCTTTTCTGAAGAAGTACTCAGGCAAGAAACTGCCTCCTCCATAGTGAGAATGAGAGGGGGTTGGAGCCTGAGATTTCCCACAAAGTCAAGTATGTGCTTGGACAACTGGAGGGGCATCAAGGGTGAATGGTAGTTTTATAGCGATGGCGGGAAAACCACAAGATGAGTCATGATCACTGCTATTTCTCGTGTGGAGAGATTATGTTGGTTCGGGTTGTGAGAAGGTACATTTATGGGGAAAAAAATCCATTAAAAAAAAAGAAGTAGGCCCATCTTCACAGATTCGGGCAGAGAGAAACATAATATGTCTATCAAAGGCTGCTAAGCCATTGCTTCACCTCCTTATTCAGAGCTGTGAAGCCAGGCTGGGTGGAATTAGCTTTCTCCTTCTTGCTGCTCCTTGGACACATGTTATAGAGAAAGCCATTCACTCATTCCTTTATTCAGTAATATTTACCGAATGCTTTATATGTGCCAGGCACTGTGCCAAAGCCCAAATACAGAATAGAGAAGTTAAACAAATAAAAGCACAAACGTAAGTTCATTCTCATAAAATCAAAGCGATGACGAGGATGATGTCGATGATATAGCGGCAGGCAGTACCGGGCACTCGTGGCCAGAGGCACTGCACTAAGCGCCTTCACTCGGTGATCTTGAGAAACGGCCAGCCGGGCTGGCAAGTACAGCCCAGCAGGGCCTGCTTTGCTCGTCCCGAGGCTCCTGGTGCTCACGTTGCTCTCCTCGCCGTGGAGCTCCTTAGGCAGCCAAGACAGCACAGGTTATGTGTTAAGGGTGAGAGGGACTACAGAGCGTCAAGTTCAGGTTCAGACCCCGTTTGCAGGTCATCTGCCTCTAGCGATCCATTGAAGCAGCCACTGGATTGACTGGGTGGCAACGCTCTGCTGATCAGCCCTGCAGACATGTTGTGCTGGCTCGAACCAGCTGACTGAGATCAAAAAAATGAAGGAAGCAACCTCTTGAAAGGACCATTGTGTAGCTGATCAGGAGAACTGGGTTCAATTACTGCTCTGTCTTGGGGGTTGTATGACCCTAGGTGAGTCATTCAGTCCCTCTGTGTATTTCTTCAGTGAGCAAGCGGGAAGAATACATACTCATATGTCCTCCTGCTCTCGTTCCTTCCTATTTTTTATTCTGACTGTATTAACCAATTCTCTTTGGAGAATGTGCTTGCAGCTTAGGTGTATCTCACTTTACCTAATAAACGTGTTCCTGGCACGTAGCATGTAAATCAAATTTTAACAAATTGAATCATATATTTAAATGCCCGAGGGACACTCATTTTTAGAAATGAGTCATATTCTGAATTTTAAGTAAATTTTTACACCCTAATTTGTCTTTTCTGATAACCCATGTTTTCACTTGGGTTTGCTTATTTAGGTAATACCTGTATCAAATTATTAAATTCATTGAGGAATTTTAAAATGCAGGCGGTTGAAAGCTACTTCTTAATGACCCTCGTGTTTGCATCATTACTGACATAGCTAATTAACTACAATTGAACACACATAGTTAAAACTTAAACCAGTTGTTTGATTACATAGATAAGAGCGTTACAGGGAGGGTAATGGAAGTGGCTTGTTAGATTTAAAAGTTAGGTAAGAATTTCTCTTAACAATAGCAGTAGGCTAGTCAAGGGACTTCATCATAGACCTGTTAAAAAAAATTCTTTAAATAATAGCTGGTGACATCCCAGTGACATAGACATTTTAGGATTGTAATCAACCATTGAAATAATCAGTCAATCACCCAAATACCCTACGTACAAATAGACACCTTGGATCTCATAAAACCAATGTTTGATGAATGCCTACTGTGTGCTGGATTCCAGAGCTGCATGAGAAAAGAAGATACAGCCTCTGTGTGCTGGGGTGGGTTCTGTGATGAAGGTCAGCTGTGGGACCAGTGGAGGGGATGATGCACTTTATCTTCCAGGGGACCAGCCTGGCCCTTGGAAAAAGAGAGAGATGCTTTATACTTTAATTGATATTAAAATTGCCCAGGGCTTCCCTGGTGGCGCAGTGGTTACGAGTCCGCCTGCAGATGCAGGGGGCGCGGGTTCGTGCCCCGGTCCGGGAAGATCCCGCGTGCAATAAATAAATAAATAAATAAATAAATAAATAAATAAATAAATAAATAAATAAATAAATAAATAAATAAATAAATAAATAAATAAATAAATAAATAAATAAATAAATAAATAAATAAATAAATAAATAAATAAATAAATAAATAAATAAATAAATAAATAAATAAATAAATAAATAAATAAATAAATAAATAAATAAATAAATAAATAAATAAATAAATAAATAAATAAATAAATAAATAAATAAATAAATAAATAAATAAATAAATAATAAAATAAAATAAAATAAAATAAAATTGCCCAGAGGTGACGATGTATATGCTATGTAGACGGCAAATGTTTCTTAATCAGAAAAGCATCTTGAGAGTGACGGATTCTGAGAGTGAACTGATTTGCACTGCACTGAAGGCGTGCAGTCTATATTAGACTCTGCACACCTTCCAGAATTCCCCTAACGTGAGGGATAGTTTGAAAGAGTATAGGTTGGGGAGAAAATAACCTGAGCAGGATTGAAGGAAGCCAATTGATCTGACAGACCTGAGTTGAGAATAAGAATAAGCAGAATGAGGGTACAGTTTTATGGCAAAATCATCACACGTCTATACGTAACGCTCAAATTCAATCAGGTCCAAAGAGCAGGCCAGGTCCCCTTCCATCCACCCCACGTGCCATTCAACTCTGGAATCCACAGTCAAAAGAGATCATGAGATTGAAATAAAACGGGTGTCTCGCACTCAGTTTCAGCTCCTTGTCTGTGTCTGGTGTTTAATAAGTACCCCATGGCCTGTCTGTGTATCCACACCCTCCACCGAGCTGCCTACTTCAGCTGCTACACAACCCAAGACACAGCAGCCTGTTCCGGTGGACGTTTGGGGTCTTCCTCAAGGGCTGACTATGGGACCTTAAGCCCCACTCTTCCTCCCACCCTGAGATGCAGGCACCCGTCTACAGGCCACTAAGGGGGAACTTCCTGGGAGGGGAGGGGATGCTTTTGGATGCAAGTTTGTTTTTTCTAAATTTGGATGCTGAGCCATCAGAGTCAGAACCACACATTGTGAGCAGAGCACTCCTGGCTGCAACCTCTGGGATGTAGTAAAGCAGAGAACAGGAACAGAGGCCCACATGTAACGGAAAACAGATGCTAGCCGTGGCTTAGAGAAGGTTTGTGAAAGAAACAACTGAGAGTAGGTTTTTGCTTGTGTTGTGATTGCTATGATTTAAGTCAGAGGCTCGGGGCCTGACCTCCAGTTTGCCCCGAGAGGATGGAGAGGAGGAAAAGGGCAGAGAAGCAGTGCTGGACAAATCAGCCCAACTAACAGTTAATTAAGTACGGGGGTGCAGAGACAAAGACGATTCGGAAGTGACTGTGAAAGGCCTGGGTGTGAGGACAGTGATGCCATTTCCAGAAGTAGAGAACATGGGAAGAAAGAGGTGATGGGGCAGGGAGCTGAGCTCAAACCCGGGGGAGTTTGAGGTACTGCAGGGACCTCCAAGAGAACATGCTCGGGAAGGAGTTGAAAGGGCAGGCATTGCACGCCTGGCACCCTGCTGGCTCCGCCCCTGTCACCCAGAGAAGGAATAGTGTAATCTGGGACGTGCATGAGAATGCCAAGTTAGAGAGCACAACGTGAACAAGAGGTGAAATGAGAATGTGGGTAAAAGGAGAATGAATTCAGGGGGGGCACTCATCCAGAGCTTTCTAGAATCATCCTTTTAGGGTCCCTCCAAATCCTCTGCGAAGCCAGCATCACAATCTAACCCCAGCTCCCACTTGTGAATGTGATCCTCTTCCCGCCAGGGACAAAAACGGCATTCCCGTGCCGTGGGCTCAGGCCCCGGCTCCAGCCTCGGGGAGACCCCAGGAGAGAGGTTTTCTATCAGACACAGAGCGGGTGGGTGATGAGGGCCTCCAAGGAATCAGACAGGTAGCGACAGGAGAGAAACTTCTGAGGTTTCAAGAGAAAGTGTCTAATGAAAAGGGAGTCAAGATCACTACACAGAGACAAAATTAGATCCTATGACTTTCAAACGGTTCACCTGGGAAGAGGCGAACAGGATCACAGACAGGACAATGCATTGCCGTTTAACTGTCTTAATCTACAGGCACAGCGTCGCCAGCATTTATAAGCTTAAAGTTAGAGTAAGGTTGAAGGGAACTCAGCCCGTGCCAGTGATGAAGGCTAAGATACACGTCCAGTCTTAAATGGGACATAGAAAACCGAGGGTCTGCTATTGACTCTGTCAGTAATTCATTACATGGCATGAGATAAAGTCTCTGTGCGTTCGGGGAAACAGTGGTGAGAAGAGTAATTATTTCCTGGGAGTGAGCTGCCTGCCGAGGTATTTATACACTGTGCAACGGAGAGTAAAATAATACTTGCCCACCTACCTACCCATTAGAGGTGATGCCTAGAGAATGGTTTCAGATTCTTGGATGAAAGGGTATATGAATAGCAACGTATCATCCCCTTCCAGTGTGTCCTATCTGCGCATAACTTACCTTTCTGGAGCGACAGTGGTAATGGTACAGTTTGTCCTTTGAGTTGCTGATTTCAAGTTTCTCCATCTGAATGTGTGGCAGAGCTTGGGAAAAGTGAGACTCCATTCTTCACGGTTCAAGAGAACATTGCTAATTTTTGTTAATGACAACGATTTAAAGGCAGAAATTTAAACAAACAAACAAGGTTACCGCATGGTAACTGTATTTTACCCATAGAACCTCCTTTCTGAGTCCTTTAAAGGAAAACTGTTATTTGATATTTTTTTCAACTTAGGGTAATTTCACCTTACCTAATTCATTGGCTAACCTAGTAAAGAAGAACTAGTTTTGAAATTCAGAGGGTGTCATATTTATTTTCTATACATCTTGTCACTTGCTATGTATGTTTGTAAACAAATATGTTCCGTTTTTTTGGAGACATATGGCTCCTAACTTGTTTGACTTCATAAGGTAACAGAAGTTCTGTGCAAAATCTGCCTCTAAGGGTTGTATTCTCTTGGTGATTTGATGCTCCAAAGAGTGTTTCATTCAGGGCAGAGGCTGATTCTCTGTCCCCTCTCCTTTCCACATCCCTCCTCCTTCCCAAACATGTGGGAGAGTGACCCTTGCAAAGAGATGCAGAAAAACTCTAAAAACAGAACAGATAGAGCCTTAGGATATTTTCAGTGACCCACTCCTATAACCTTTCCTTTCCCTGGAAAAGTTCAAAAAGTCTAGTTTATTCCCTAGGACACCCTCCAGGTCTGCTCAGCCTGAGTTATGAGAGCAGAGCCAGGAAGGGACTGCCTGCAGGGAAGGTGTCCTGCCCGTGTCCCTGTGGACACTGTGGGTCCCGCTCACGCAGAGCCCTCCCGCGGCTCTTTTGGGGGCAGGAAGTCACATCTCCAAGGCAAGGCTGCACCGAGTCCCTGTGGGAGGCTGCCTGGGAGAAGGCTCAGTAGGGTCAGGTAACTGGGAGGGCGAGAAGCTGCAGAGGGGCAACTGCAGAGCTGGCCTGGCAGCCGGACTCCTGGGTTCCAATGCCAGCAACACCTCTCAGCAGCCGTGAGACATGTGAGCGAGCTGATCCACTTCCCTGCGCCTCCATGTTCTTGCCTGTGAAAGGTGAATAAACCAAGTATGTGTGACGTGGTCATTTCATTTGTTCTTAGCCGCTTCATCTTCAACGTGTGAAATGTCCACTTTTAGTGGCTCTGTCAGGGCGAGGCATTTAGCTCCAGAAGATTCTATTAGAGAGTGAGAGTCCTCACATCACAAAGAGGAGTGCCCTGGGATAATGGGACACGTGACTAGTTAATAAGGTTGGCCAAGAGGCGAGCAGAGGTGCAGACATTCACTTATTCAACATTTAAGCACTGTGTGCACGGAACTCTGCCTCTACTTTCTCCTCCTTCACAACCAAAGAAGTTCTACTTTTATGTTTTTTTTACACGTTGTGGACTTCTGAATAATACTGATTTTGGACAAAATTTTGCAACCAAAGAGTTTGAAAGAGCTGATCTCAATAGCATCCCAGATGAGTTCTCGTCATGAAGAAGCCTAAAGAATCCCCATCCTGTGGGGAAGGGAGCTATAGACACAGAATTTCTCAGGCCTGGGCTCATTCCTCTGTCGTGGGAACCACACCATGCCTCATCGGACCCTGGCCACCTCATCGGACCCTGGCCACCTCACCGGACCCTGGCCACCTCACCGGGCCCTGGCCCCCTCACCGTTCTGCCACGTGTCAGGAGGGGTCTGACCAGTAGTCTCTGAGGCCAAAGTGTTGCTCCATGAATAAAATAAAAACTTCTAAATTCAAGAACCGTTAGGTATAGTCTTCCACTTTCTGAAGTCCTAATATGAAAACGTTGTCACTACAAATTTAAGAAATGGCTACACTTACCCACACCTGACTCTGTAGATGTTTTCGGGGATGTTTGAATGCCTGAAATTTGGTTTTTCGACCTCTTATCTAACCTCATCAAGACTCAGTTTGTTAATCAAAAAATAGAAGCCATTATTTTGTTGTGAAGCTCACATATGTTAAAGCACTTTGTAAACTATAAAGCACTGTACACTATCATTTTTTCTTTCTTTCCCATTCAAATAAATAAATAAATAAATAAATAAATAAATAAATAAATAAATAAATAAATAAATAAATAAATAAATAAATAAATAAATAAATAAATAAATAAATAAATAAATAAATAAATAAATAAATAAATAAATAAATAAATAAATAAATAAATAAATAAATAAATAAATAAATAAATAAATAAATAAATAAATAAATAAATAAATAAATAAATAAATAAATAAATAAATAAATAAATAAATAAATAAATAAATAAATAAATAAATAAATAAATAAATAAATAAATAAATAAATAAATAAATAAATAAATAAATAAATAAATAAATAAATAAATAAATAAATAAATAAATAAATAATAAAATAAAATAAAATAAAATAAAATTGCCCAGAGGTGACGATGTATATGCTATGTAGACGGCAAATGTTTCTTAATCAGAAAAGCATCTTGAGAGTGACGGATTCTGAGAGTGAACTGATTTGCACTGCACTGAAGGCGTGCAGTCTATATTAGACTCTGCACACCTTCCAGAATTCCCCTAACGTGAGGGATAGTTTGAAAGAGTATAGGTTGGGGAGAAAATAACCTGAGCAGGATTGAAGGAAGCCAATTGATCTGACAGACCTGAGTTGAGAATAAGAATAAGCAGAATGAGGGTACAGTTTTATGGCAAAATCATCACACGTCTATACGTAACGCTCAAATTCAATCAGGTCCAAAGAGCAGGCCAGGTCCCCTTCCATCCACCCCACGTGCCATTCAACTCTGGAATCCACAGTCAAAAGAGATCATGAGATTGAAATAAAACGGGTGTCTCGCACTCAGTTTCAGCTCCTTGTCTGTGTCTGGTGTTTAATAAGTACCCCATGGCCTGTCTGTGTATCCACACCCTCCACCGAGCTGCCTACTTCAGCTGCTACACAACCCAAGACACAGCAGCCTGTTCCGGTGGACGTTTGGGGTCTTCCTCAAGGGCTGACTATGGGACCTTAAGCCCCACTCTTCCTCCCACCCTGAGATGCAGGCACCCGTCTACAGGCCACTAAGGGGGAACTTCCTGGGAGGGGAGGGGATGCTTTTGGATGCAAGTTTGTTTTTTCTAAATTTGGATGCTGAGCCATCAGAGTCAGAACCACACATTGTGAGCAGAGCACTCCTGGCTGCAACCTCTGGGATGTAGTAAAGCAGAGAACAGGAACAGAGGCCCACATGTAACGGAAAACAGATGCTAGCCGTGGCTTAGAGAAGGTTTGTGAAAGAAACAACTGAGAGTAGGTTTTTGCTTGTGTTGTGATTGCTATGATTTAAGTCAGAGGCTCGGGGCCTGACCTCCAGTTTGCCCCGAGAGGATGGAGAGGAGGAAAAGGGCAGAGAAGCAGTGCTGGACAAATCAGCCCAACTAACAGTTAATTAAGTACGGGGGTGCAGAGACAAAGACGATTCGGAAGTGACTGTGAAAGGCCTGGGTGTGAGGACAGTGATGCCATTTCCAGAAGTAGAGAACATGGGAAGAAAGAGGTGATGGGGCAGGGAGCTGAGCTCAAACCCGGGGGAGTTTGAGGTACTGCAGGGACCTCCAAGAGAACATGCTCGGGAAGGAGTTGAAAGGGCAGGCATTGCACGCCTGGCACCCTGCTGGCTCCGCCCCTGTCACCCAGAGAAGGAATAGTGTAATCTGGGACGTGCATGAGAATGCCAAGTTAGAGAGCACAACGTGAACAAGAGGTGAAATGAGAATGTGGGTAAAAGGAGAATGAATTCAGGGGGGGCACTCATCCAGAGCTTTCTAGAATCATCCTTTTAGGGTCCCTCCAAATCCTCTGCGAAGCCAGCATCACAATCTAACCCCAGCTCCCACTTGTGAATGTGATCCTCTTCCCACCAGGGACAAAAACGGCATTCCCGTGCCGTGGGCTCAGGCCCCGGCTCCAGCCTCGGGGAGACCCCAGGAGAGAGGTTTTCTATCAGACACAGAGCGGGTGGGTGATGAGGGCCTCCAAGGAATCAGACAGGTAGCGACAGGAGAGAAACTTCTGAGGTTTCAAGAGAAAGTGTCTAATGAAAAGGGAGTCAAGATCACTACACAGAGACAAAATTAGATCCTATGACTTTCAAACGGTTCACCTGGGAAGAGGCGAACAGGATCACAGACAGGACAATGCATTGCCGTTTAACTGTCTTAATCTACAGGCACAGCGTCGCCAGCATTTATAAGCTTAAAGTTAGAGTAAGGTTGAAGGGAACTCAGCCCGTGCCAGTGATGAAGGCTAAGATACACGTCCAGTCTTAAATGGGACATAGAAAACCGAGGGTCTGCTATTGACTCTGTCAGTAATTCATTACATGGCATGAGATAAAGTCTCTGTGCGTTCGGGGAAACAGTGGTGAGAAGAGTAATTATTTCCTGGGAGTGAGCTGCCTGCCGAGGTATTTATACACTGTGCAACGGAGAGTAAAATAATACTTGCCCACCTACCTACCCATTAGAGGTGATGCCTAGAGAATGGTTTCAGATTCTTGGATGAAAGGGTATATGAATAGCAACGTATCATCCCCTTCCAGTGTGTCCTATCTGCGCATAACTTACCTTTCTGGAGCGACAGTGGTAATGGTACAGTTTGTCCTTTGAGTTGCTGATTTCAAGTTTCTCCATCTGAATGTGTGGCAGAGCTTGGGAAAAGTGAGACTCCATTCTTCACGGTTCAAGAGAACATTGCTAATTTTTGTTAATGACAACGATTTAAAGGCAGAAATTTAAACAAACAAACAAGGTTACCGCATGGTAACTGTATTTTACCCATAGAACCTCCTTTCTGAGTCCTTTAAAGGAAAACTGTTATTTGATATTTTTTTCAACTTAGGGTAATTTCACCTTACCTAATTCATTGGCTAACCTAGTAAAGAAGAACTAGTTTTGAAATTCAGAGGGTGTCATATTTATTTTCTATACATCTTGTCACTTGCTATGTATGTTTGTAAACAAATATGTTCCGTTTTTTTGGAGACATATGGCTCCTAACTTGTTTGACTTCATAAGGTAACAGAAGTTCTGTGCAAAATCTGCCTCTAAGGGTTGTATTCTCTTGGTGATTTGATGCTCCAAAGAGTGTTTCATTCAGGGCAGAGGCTGATTCTCTGTCCCCTCTCCTTTCCACATCCCTCCTCCTTCCCAAACATGTGGGAGAGTGACCCTTGCAAAGAGATGCAGAAAAACTCTAAAAACAGAACAGATAGAGCCTTAGGATATTTTCAGTGACCCACTCCTATAACCTTTCCTTTCCCTGGAAAAGTTCAAAAAGTCTAGTTTATTCCCTAGGACACCCTCCAGGTCTGCTCAGCCTGAGTTATGAGAGCAGAGCCAGGAAGGGACTGCCTGCAGGGAAGGTGTCCTGCCCGTGTCCCTGTGGACACTGTGGGTCCCGCTCACGCAGAGCCCTCCCGCGGCTCTTTTGGGGGCAGGAAGTCACATCTCCAAGGCAAGGCTGCACCGAGTCCCTGTGGGAGGCTGCCTGGGAGAAGGCTCAGTAGGGTCAGGTAACTGGGAGGGCGAGAAGCTGCAGAGGGGCAACTGCAGAGCTGGCCTGGCAGCCGGACTCCTGGGTTCCAATGCCAGCAACACCTCTCAGCAGCCGTGAGACATGTGAGCGAGCTGATCCACTTCCCTGCGCCTCCATGTTCTTGCCTGTGAAAGGTGAATAAACCAAGTATGTGTGACGTGGTCATTTCATTTGTTCTTAGCCGCTTCATCTTCAACGTGTGAAATGTCCACTTTTAGTGGCTCTGTCAGGGCGAGGCATTTAGCTCCAGAAGATTCTATTAGAGAGTGAGAGTCCTCACATCACAAAGAGGAGTGCCCTGGGATAATGGGACACGTGACTAGTTAATAAGGTTGGCCAAGAGGCGAGCAGAGGTGCAGACATTCACTTATTCAACATTTAAGCACTGTGTGCACGGAACTCTGCCTCTACTTTCTCCTCCTTCACAACCAAAGAAGTTCTACTTTTATGTTTTTTTTACACGTTGTGGACTTCTGAATAATACTGATTTTGGACAAAATTTTGCAACCAAAGAGTTTGAAAGAGCTGATCTCAATAGCATCCCAGATGAGTTCTCGTCATGAAGAAGCCTAAAGAATCCCCATCCTGTGGGGAAGGGAGCTATAGACACAGAATTTCTCAGGCCTGGGCTCATTCCTCTGTCGTGGGAACCACACCATGCCTCATCGGACCCTGGCCACCTCATCGGACCCTGGCCACCTCACCGGACCCTGGCCACCTCACCGGACCCTGGCCACCTCACCGGACCCTGGCCACCCATTCCTTCTGCCACGTGTCAGGAGGGGTCTGACCAGTAGTCTCTGAGGCCAAAGTGTTGCTCCATGAATAAAATAAAAACTTCTAAATTCAAGAACCGTTAGGTATAGTCTTCCACTTTCTGAAGTCCTAATATGAAAACGTTGTCACTACAAATTTAAGAAATGGCTACACTTACCCACACCTGACTCTGTAGATGTTTTCGGGGATGTTTGAATGCCTGAAATTTGGTTTTTCGACCTCTTATCTAACCTCATCAAGACTCAGTTTGTTAATCAAAAAATAGAAGCCATTATTTTGTTGTGAAGCTCACATATGTTAAAGCACTTTGTAAACTATAAAGCACTGTACACTATCATTTTTTCTTTCTTTCCCATTCCTTGGGCAAGACTCTATCATACTGCTACAGCTTTATATCTTAGTGTCATTGAGTACTCTTATATCTTTGCTAAATACCACTAATCCTTTTGCCTACAAATCAGCATAAGTCAGGTCTGTTTGATGAGTGTCTGTCTACTATAGGGCTTCTGTGATGCAGATTGATGGGCCTCACTCTTGTTTGGTGTCATCTCACGGGTTTGATGATCTCTCTTATAATTCTCACCTCCAGCTCACCCAGCACTGAGGTGGCAAATCTACGTTTGCTTCACTGCACCTATTATGTGACTTTCACCTCACTTCTCAGTCAGAGGAACTCATTTTCCTGAGTTTGTTTTAACTTTACAGAACATCCATTTCAGGGACTTCCCTGGTGGCGCCGTGGTTAAGAATCCACCTGCCACTGCAGGGGACACAGGTTCAAGCCCTGGTCAGGGAAGATCCCACATGCCGTGGAGCAGCTACTATGCCCATGTGCCACAGTTACTGAGCCCATGCTCTAGAGCCGTGAGCCACAACTACTGAGTCCACGTGCCACAACTACTGAAGCCTGAGCCTCTCCGCAACAAAGAGAAGCCACCGCAATGAGAAGCCCGCGCACCACAGTGAAGAGTGGCCCCCCGCTCGCCGCAGCTAGAGAAAACCCTTGCGCAGCAACGAAGACCCAACACAGTCCTAAATAAATAAATAAATAAAATTTTTTTTTTAAAAAGGACATTCTTCTTAGGGATCCTTTTTGTTGTTAATCTATAAAAGCAAAAGGTCATTTAGGAAAAAAAGGTGCTATATTAGCAGTCATTTCTACTGATGCTGCTTCTTATTCTTTTGGATACCTACTGTAAGCATCTACATTGGTCTCTGCTTTGACTGGGAAGAATAAAAAGTCTCCAACATAAAACATTCAGAACATTTAGATAATATCCTAAAAGAAAAAAGTAGACAAACTTACACATTTTTCTTTTGACTTAGTAATGTATTTCTAACTCTGACTTGCTCATATTTCTCATCTTCATCCTACTTGAGCTGTTTTATATATATATATATATATATATATATATATATTTTTTTTTTTTTTTTTTTTTTTTTTGACGGTACGCGGGCCTCTCACTGCTGTGGCCTCTCCCGTTGCAGAGCACAGGCTCTGGACGCGCAGGCTCAGCGGCCATGGTTCACGGGCCCAGCCGCTCCGCAGCACGTGAGATCTTCCCGGACCGGGGCATGAACCCGTGTCCCCTGCATTGGCAGGCGGACTCTCAACCACTGCACCACCAGGGAAGCCCACGCTGTTATATTTTTAAAAAGAAAGAAAAAATCTTTGGGAATAAATCAAGTGAAAAAAGGGGGAAAGGCCAACTTTAAAACAACTTTATTAAATTTTGCTTTTTTTAATTTGGAAAAAATGTTTAGAATAAAATAGAACTCTAGAAAACATATTTTATTATCTAAGATCTTGTCTAGTGTGTCTTCATTTGAAAATCTTGTATTCTAGAGCCAACTATGCAACCTTGGGTATTTGAACATAAATTAGTCTTCTATATTTGTTAATATGATGCAGGAAAAACCCTGCTTTCTAGAGTAGATACCAAAATTGGAAATATATATACAGAATTTGATTTTTCTCAAAGAAATGATATTAAAATTGAGCAGAACTGTCTAATGGTAGAACCTGATGTCCAACTTTTTAATGGAAATGGCCACATATACTATCTTAGTTAAATATTTGAATTGATTTTCTATTTAAGCCTTAATTTCATAGATCATAATGTAACCAAATATGAAACTATTTTACTTTATGTTATTTTTCTTAAGAACTCTATAGATAAGAAGCAAAGGAAGTTAGGAAGGAGGCTCTGACCCTACAAAGAAATGTCCAGAGCTTCCACAGGATTAGGATCCTGCATAAGAGCAGAAGTTGGAGCAGGGCAGAGAAGAGTGGAGAAAGGAAGCTGGGACTCAGAGCTAGTGGAGAAGACAAGTGCTTCTTATATGCCATAGTCTCCAAAAGCAGGATAATTATAGGATGCCCTTTGCACTGTCTAATGTTGGCTCTACAATTAATAATAAGGTGATAACTGTTGAATAACCTTTATTCTGACACCCCAAAATAATCCTCTTTATAGGCATCTTGTAAACTTTTAAATTTCTAACTTTTATACACCCCAAAATGTATATTCTCATGAATTATATTCTTATGAAAAGATAACAAAAAATATATTTAGAAAATATAAAGGAGGAGGAGGAAGAGATAAAGGAGAAG
This sequence comes from Physeter macrocephalus, assembly GCF_002837175.3. NCBI lineage: Eukaryota > Metazoa > Chordata > Mammalia > Artiodactyla > Physeteridae > Physeter > Physeter macrocephalus. The sequence goes on along the minus strand of NC_041223.1, from coordinate 5,468,847 downwards.
AAAGTGTTGGCCCTACTTTAAATAAAATGGTGCAGGAATTGAGAGATCAATCAGTAGAGAACGAATCTATATGAAAATCTGAAATTCAGTAAAGGTGACATTTCAAATCAGTAGGGGAAGGTTAAATTATTCAATAAATGGAATTGTGTTCATTGCTCTGTGTTTCGAAGAAAATAAAGTCAGGATGTGTACCTCCCAGTACTCCACAAATAGTTTTGAAGTAGTGCAAACATTTAAGTGTAAAATATTAAAGCTATAAAAATACTAGAAGAAAATATAAGATCATTTTTTTAAATAATGTCAGAGTGGAGAAGGTGTTTCTAACCACAACACAAAATCTAAGAGGCATTGAGGAAAAGATTGATGGATCTGACTAAATAAAAGCTAAGAACTCGTGTACAAGGAGAAACAACCCAGCATAGAGCTACATGGCAAATGGCAAATTGGGACAAAATAATTTCAATACATAAAATAGTAAAGATTTAATGCCCTGAACATACAAAAAGAAATAAGAAAAAGACAAACAACCCAATAGGAAGAAGCAGTTCAGAGAAGAAGCATAAATAATCAAAAAGAACAAAGAGATGATCAACTCTGTTAACAGTTAACAGAGTAATGAAAATCACAGTGAGATATGACCTCTGGTTTTTATGAGATTTCTGAAAGCACTCTTGTTTACAGTTGATGAGAAGGCAAACAGGCAATATATTTTGAAAGATAGTTTAACACTTTCATCTTAAGTGTGCCTTTCATTCAACCCCTAAACTCTACTTCTAGGCAACTATCCTATGGAAATAATAACACAGATGTCATTGAAATAGTAAAGATTTGTGAAGTGTCTAAGTGTTTATCAGTAGGAGAATGGAAGGCTGTGCAGAGTTTTTATAAATTAGGATATATATTCTGCCTTGGAAAAAAGAACCATTGTTTATTGTAAGATAAAACATGCACAGCTACACATTGGAGGACCCAATGAAAGCATGATTCTATTTTTATCCAATAGATGATGCATGTATATGTGTGTATACATGCAGAAACATTTATGTGTATTCTAATAAAAGCATAGCAGCACTGATGAAGAGGCAGTGGGGGAGGAGTTTGTGGGGGAGGAGTTTGGCTGAGTGAGAGATTTTATTTTAATCAAAAGATGCCAAATGATGCTTTCATTTACAGCAAGGTGCCAAAATACAATGGTATGCAATTTTACTCAAGTAGCATGTGTAAAGTACTGTCTCATTAACCCCTAGATTAGGCCTTACACCTTCTGCTGGAATGGTTGACCTTGAGACAGGGCGCCAGAGCCACCACATGGCATCTGCTGAATACACTTAATTCCTTCCACTTCTTCTCATTTTATAGAAATAATTTCTGTGACATTTTGTTTTTACACAGCACTGAACCCGAGATTTTCTTCAGTATTTATGAGGGCATTTACAAAAGGAACAGAGCAATGCAGTATAGACAGGTCACAATAATTCTCCCAGTCTTTCTGACAGCCAGTGTTTCAAGCTTCACCTTTATTCTACACATAATCAATTAAATTAAAATAGGGCACATAAAACGGTGGCAAGAGAATCTAAAAGGCCACTGCAGAGACGAAAATAACTTCATACAAACCATTCCTATTATGAGTGAATATATTTCGATTTTGTTAAAAATAAAAACCCAGGATAATTATAAGAGCAAATTAGCACAGACCAAGACAGAAAGGAGAAGAACACGAGGGTGCTGGCATGTTCAAGAATGCCTGTGTATTCACATGGTTTATTGTTTCTCTCAGCCCTGAGCTGCTGGCGGGGCACTGGCACTAGGCGGGGGAGAGCCTACAGACTGTGCTGCATCCCCGCTTGGTCAGATGCACAGGAGGGTGTGCCCTCCCTACCCAGCCCCACCAATTCTTAGTCTCTAAGTGGCTGGAACTTGCTGGGCAGCATCAGTTACATTAGTGCAACACTGAGGAATTTGCAGACTCAAATCATAATGGTACCTTCCATTTTTTTATTAGAATGTAAAAACTAATACCCACAGAGTAAGTGAAATTTAGCAAAAGAGACATGTTTTGCAAAGTTCTTTTTTTTTAAAATTTATTAATTTATTTTTGACCGCGTTGGGTCTTCGTTGTGGTGCGCAGGCTTCTCATTGCGGTGGCTTCTCTTGTCGCGGAGCACAGGCTCTAGGCGCACAGGCTTCAGTAGTTGTGGCTCACGGACTCAGTGGTTGTGGCTTGCTGGCTCTAGAGCGCAGGCTCAGTAGCTGTGGCTCACGGGCTTAGTTGCTCCACGGCATGTGGGATCTTCCCTGACCAGGGCTCGAACCTGTGTCCCCTGCATTGGCAGGTGGATTCTTAACCGCCGTGCCACCAGGGAAGTCCATTTTCCAAAATTCTGACTGGCCTCTTATTCCTGGGGGTTACAGAAAGAAAAATAGATACATTTATTAAAAACATCATATTTCAGACAAATAGTTTTCAATTATGATATTTTGTCAGATTAGGAAGTTTAAAGAACAGGTTGCCTCAGCCTACTACTGCTTGAGCCTTTTTATGACGCTTATAAAATATAACCTATGCTTCGACTGGTATTTTTGTTGATTCATATTTCTGTGCAAAGAACACTGGCTGTGACTTCATTGTCCTGAGGCGTTAAGCCCTGTGAAGGAGGGTCTGTTTTGTTTACCCCCTAGCCTCAGCACTACCTGCGCATAGTGGGAGCTCAGTAATTATTTGTTTTTTGTGGAATAAAAAGCTTCAGATCACTTGATAACTATATGTCCTCATTTGGATTAATTTTTATTAGTTTTATTTTCCATGGCTGTAGAATTAGGTCAGTAGCAAAAAGCTTGACCAAACCCAGAAAAGTACAGGTATTCTTTGAAATGTACACAGAAGAAGGCCTTACGTTTAGAGCTTACAGAAATGACTTATCATGACAGCCTTGTCCTTTGGGTAACGTCCTGTCACTTGAACACCACGTGACCATTAAAAGCCCACTTGTATTTGAAATGCGTAGGAAGCCTGATGAGAGCCTGCTGATTGTTTTTAAATTAAGAGATCATGTTTAAGTATTATGTCTTTTGTTTCTTTGCTAAATGTATATATTTCAATATCTCACTTGCTTTTACAACCCATCTCATAACATGAAGTTTAGAATATATGCTGTGTATTTTTTAATATTCCTTTGCTCCTTGATTGTGGTTTACTATTTTTCAAAGAGCTTTGAAATTCTCAGTTTCCAGAAGGTTTTTGAATTTAAAGTGTAATTGTTCTAAAATACCAAAATTGGTGAGATTATCTGAAGAAGATGGTTCTATATACTCAGAAAAGCCACTTAAAATTGGATGAAATTGAGGAATTAGAGCAAAAGCTTCATTCCCAGGATATTAATCTAGGCTTTCTTTGGAACAAGAAGCAAGGCTGAGAAATTGCCCTCAGTTGTAAATGGAGAGTGAGTCTAAACATCCTCCTAAAGAATTATAATTTAGTTCTAGTCAGGAGTAGCTGAGCAAGAGAAAACCTGATTACTTAAAGGCACTAAGTATATTAGGAAGAGAAACACAAATACCTTCAACCACTGTGGTCTAGCTTTTTAGTTTCTGGTATTCTGATGGGAACCGATAGGCTCCATTAAGGATGTCCATCATGGAGGAGATGAATTTAGGATGCCTTGGTCATTTCTCTTGTCTGCAGACTGAGCTCCTTAAAAAATCGAGCTATATGCTTGCAAGTTATATAACTTAATTTACTGCTGAAATGGAACATAAAGTGGTTAGTGCAGTGACACTCAGGCTTTGAGGCTTAAAACCCTGGCAGGTCGTGTACATGGATTGTGGGAGATTTGCGTGATTCACGCTGTGAGAATAATCACAGATAAGGCCTCAGACTGTCATTAGCCAAAACTGTGTGCAAACTATGCATAACTAATGGGAAAATTTCCAACTCAGTATGGACTTTGGATACGTTTACCTTCATGGAAAACTATTTTTGTCCATATCATCAAGTTTCCAGGAGTAATAAATCTTTCAGTGTGTTTTAAAGAACTTATAATTTAAAAACCTCGCTGATAAAATTTGATGATATCTCATACCATCTGTTATTTTAGTAGAAACTTGGATGGTATGTATTAAATGTTAAATAAAGACAATTCTAAATATTCTAAAAATAATTCAAAATATTGAGGAAAACACCTCAACTCTATAGAGGCTTCTGGTAGCTCAGGCTCTAATGGTGTTTCTTAAATTACGTCCTTTGGACGAACAGCTTTAGAATCACCACGCTTGTTTAAAAGTGGAGCATCCCAGGTCTCACCCATTCCTTGAGTGAGAATCTCGGGTGAGGTAGGGGTAAGAGTCTGGAATTTACACTTTAACAAATTCTCCAAGTAATTTTTACTCACACCCAAATATAAGAACCACTACTTTGAGATCATAGTATTAATAATTTATGGAGTCAGATTTAGTCCCAACATAGGAAACTGTCATCTGTATGTGTCCAGGTTTATTGTGACTTCAGCCAAGAGATGGTGCATCTGTGCCACTGGGCCGAAGATGAGCAGGTGAGAGATGCAGGTGTGATACTGCAGTCTGCATCCCCAGTCCAAAAACTTACCAGTCCCATATTTAATCAAAAATAATTCTATTGTTGACATGTTACTCTAAATAGTAGCTGCATTTCAAAATTGTGACTGTTCTTTTTTCTCTTTTGATTAGAGGTTATACAGTTAGTCTGCATCCAGTGGCTGCCAGGTCTTAGAGATAAGCAAACACTGTCCTGGTCAGCAACCCCTGATCTTCCTACTGACCACAAGGCAGCATGGCAGTGGCTAGGAGCGCAAACTCTGCTTCCTACCCTTGGTCAAGTTTATCCAACCTCACTGCACCTCAGTTTCCTCATCCACAAAGTAGGGCTAACAGTACTTACCACATAGGTTTGCTTATGAGGATTAAATGGATTTATATCTACAGAATGCTTAAAACAGTGCTTGGCAAATAGTAAATGCTATAGAAGTGCTTGTTGAAAAAAATAACTCTAGAAAAGGTAGATTATTCTAGTAAATTAAAGAACAAAGAGAAAAATGAAAGGATCATCAGCAGTCTGGGATGGACATTGTCGTCCAAAGAAAGACTGTACATCTTGTGTCTCTTAACAGCTCCTAGGAAACTAGTGGAACAAAAGAATTAAAAGGAGAAATGCAAAAGACAAAATAAGCAACGTATTAGATAAGGAATCAAAGAAGAATGAAAAATGGAGTTGTATAGTTTTATAACCACAAAGTTACTTGGTTCTGTGCATATCTTGATTATGTATATTTCATTGGGATGAAGGGTGGTTGTATTTAGCAACTCATGGAGTGGGGTGGTAGGGGGAGAGTAAAGACAGTTAACGGACAAAATTGGATATTACGACCTGTTTACCTGTGTCTGTCAGTAGAGCCCTCACTTTGTCTTCCGGGCCTAACATCTGCGTATTTCCTTTTGTTTTTCCTCCTCCCTTCACCTTAAAATTGTCAATAGCTTATTTTTCACCATTTTTCCTTTCCTATGTCATTCTTCTTTCTTTTTTCTCTCATGCTCTCTTCTGACACTCTATTTCAAATGCTTTCCACTAATCTCAACTACCTTAACAAGCTCTTAACCAGTATCTTACAAACCCACCACCTTCACCATTTTTCTATCAAAACCCTTCAGTGACTCCCCGCAATAATGTCAAAACTTTATTAGGTGGTTTCAAAGTTCTTCCCACTTGGGTCACACTTGCCATTGTAGCGTCATCTCCCACCACTGATCCCTCACACACGTGTCCTCACTCACCACGCGTATGAGCCAGGCTTCAACTACGCTCAGGAGGCACTTCTGCCTCGCCTTTGTGCACAGTGTGTCCTGTGCCTAGAACCCTGTTCTGATGTGGACGGGAGCCATAAGGGAAGCTTCCCTCAGACAGAAACATTGCGGGAGGGGGTACTGTGTTGAATAGTGTCCCTCAAAGTTTGTGTCTTTCCCAGAAGCTCAGAATGGGACTTCATTTGGAAATGTGAATGTGCGGATATAATTAGTTAAAATGATGTCCTACTGGTGTCGGGCGGGCCCTTAATCCAATATGGTGGGTGTCCTTAAAGAAGAGGAGGCACACAGAAACAGACACATGTGGAAGGAAGAGCCCTCTGTGAAGATGGAGGCAGAGATTAGAGTGATGCTTATACACACTGGCGATGGCTCATGACCCTAGAGTTTGGAGAGAGGCATAAAACATAAGGCTTGCCTTAGATCTTTCAGAGAGAGCCTGGCCCAGCTGACACCTTGATTTTAGACAGTGAGACAGTAAATTTTTGTTGTTTTAAGTCACCAAGTTTGTGGTACTTTTTAATGTCAGCCTAAGGAACTAATAGAGTTGGTGTTGAATATTGTATCCTCATTGTGAAGTGGAGCTGTCTCACCCTTCTGACCTCATAAAATTGTGGTGGGGATCAAGTGGGATGAGAGATGCAAGTGTGTTATTAGATGTGTAAAAGTCTACACAGGGGTGAAGCAAAGTTCATAGTTTTTGAAAATCCTTTCATCCCCTTGCATAATCCCTACCACAATACTTTGCCAATGGTATGTGCTCAATAAACTTGTTCAGTATTTTCTTTTAATTTATTCTTTTAATGTTTTGCATCAGTTGTATCTTAAAAGATCCAAAACATAGATACAGAGAACACAGTCAGTATTCAGATTACTGTCTAGTCATTTATATGCAGCTTTTACTGCATTTAGTGTTATTTCAGAAAGACATGATTTGGTTTGTCTAGTTAAATGTAAGTAATACATTACAATATTATTCTACAGTATATTCATTTTTAATCTACTAAGGAAGTTAAATCTCTATGGATTTAGAAACAAGATTTATTTTATTTAAAATAAAAATGTTTAATTTATTTTTACAAGTATGGCTGGCTTTATTTATGCTACTTCCTAGAAATTTAATAATAATAATATTTTATTTAAAAATGATTATTTTAATGGCATTCCTTTGAAAGTGCTCATCAATAAATTTAATCAATCAACTACTCCAACAATAGAATAAACCTCCCAGTCTTAGTACAATAAAGTGGTCTCTTGCAAAGAAAAGAAGAAGAATCTGAATACTGGGGATCATTATTTATCCAGTGAATGAGAACAAATTTCCCCGTTGACACCCAACTTCTATTTAAAGTAAAACAACTAGAATATTATTCTTTCCTTATTACTTCTCCTCTAAGACTCATTAAGCAGTTTGCATGTGCCCTGTGGTTAATACAGCCTTATAATAATTCAGCAGAGCTGATGGCAGTACCCGGTTAGAGACAGAAACTAGACATTGGAAGTTACAAGCGATCCAGGAGGAGAACCTGAGCCTTCTGTCACCACCCACTCCAACATCTCCTTGGCAGGAACTATTTTCAACTGATAAATTACTTCTGGGCTCTTAGTGGCATTTATTAAGTCCAGAAGAAAAACACCTATGTAACTCTTAATTGTGTTTAATATCAATTTGGATTTTTGGGAGTCAGGGCAAAAGCTGTGTTTCCAAGTGAAATTCAAATAATATCAATTGGATGTATGCTAGGAAAATATAATTTTAAAAGTGGTTCTATGGAATTAGTGAAGAAGAAATGTAATGGGGATTGGGGAAAGTAATTTCTGGGTAATTTTTCTTGGCTGCTTTTGTCCATATGACATTTATGTTGAGCTTGTTAGTTAAGTTAACCTAGGCTATGCCAAAGTAACCCCTAAATTTCAGTGGATAAAGAAACAGTATGTTTATTTTTCAGGTTAATAGGTCAGTGCTGGTCAGGTTCAGATGAGATGGGAGAAGAGGAGGACTCCATGCAGTTGCAGGAGCCTAGGCCGATAGTGGCTTTGTCACAGTCTTTTAAAAATCTTTTTTTAATTGAAGTATAGTTGCTGTACAATATTATATAAGTTATAGGTGTACAATATAGCAATTCACAATTTTTAGAGGTTATATACTCCATTTATAGTTCTTATAAAATATTGGCTACATTCCCCGTGTTGTACAATATACCCTTGTAGTTTATTTTAGACCTAATAGTTTGTACCTCTTATTCCTCTACCCCTATATTGCCCCTACCCCCTTCCCTCTCCCCAGTGGTAAGCACTGGTTTGTTCTCTATATCTGTGTCTGCTTCTTTTTTGTTATATTCACTAGTTTGTTGTATTTTTTAGATTCCACATACGAGTGATATCATACAGTATTTATCTTTTTCTGTCTGACTTATTTCACTTAGCATAATGCCCTCCAACTCCATCCATGTTGCTGCAAATGGCAAAATTTCATTCTTTTTCTCTTTTTCATGGCTAAGTCATATTCCATTGTCTATATACACCACATCTTCTTTATCCATTCATCTGTTAATGGACACTTAGGTTGCTTCCATATCTTGGCAAATGTAAATAATGCTGCTATGAACATTGGGGTGCATGTATCTCTTTGAATTATTGTTTCTGTTGTTTTTGAATATATACCCAGGAATGGAATTGCTGGGTCATATTCTGTTCTATTTTTAGTTTTTTGAGAAACCGCCATACTGTTTTACACAGTGGCTGCACCAATTTTTGTTCCCACTGGCAGTGTATGAGGGTTCCTGTCTCCACATCCTCATCAACATTTGTTATTTGTGTTCTTTTTGATGATGGCCATTCTGACAGGTGTGAGGTGATATCTCATTGTGGTTTTGATTTGCATTTCCCTGATGATTAGCAACGTTGAGCATCCCTTCATGTGCCTGTTGGCTGTCTGCATTTCCTCTTTGTGGCCTCATGATCCCAGTCATCCAGAGGAGGAAAAGGCATGGCATAGGGTACACAGGAGGGTTTAATAGGCCAGGTCTGGGAGTGGCACATTTCAATTACACTCATGCCCATTGACTGGAACTCAGTCACATGACCATACTTTACTGCACAGGATTCTAGGAAATGTAGTCCACTGAGTACTCATGAACCAGAGGAAATGGATTTTAGAACAGCTATCAGTCTCTGCAACAAGAAAAATGTGCACTCCATGTTTATTATGGTTGCTGATAAGAATTAACTGATTTTGTGTGTGTGTATTTCCCAAACAAAAGAAGTCTGATTCACGTTTGTTTGTTTCTAAAACAGAAGTAGATCATTTGAGGGTAGCATGTGATTAGAACAGCCCTGGGGAGAAGCCTCCTGTCCAGCTTTGTTTCCTTGCTTCCCTCTGCTTCAGGAGACATGTTCCTCCTCATGCCTGTCCACTGAGCCTCTGCCATTGGCAGGGTGACGCTATAACATTTGCCTATAGAGCAGGGCTGGCTACATAATTTGGGGTCGGGGGGGCAATGAAAATGAAACTGTGGAACCCCTTGCTCCAAAAGTAGGAAAAAAGTGCTGTTAACCAAAATGAAGCTTTTTCCTTTCTTTTATGGTGTTTCTCTCTCTCTTAGTCTGTCATGGTGTTTTTGTTTTGTTTTTTTGCCCTTTAATGCTATTCTAATTAAAGAAAAATTAAAATGTAAATTATTAGCATGAATTTTATCATTCATGTTTATATTTTTCAATTCCAATTTTAAATGCAAACATAAGAGCTTCTAACTTACATGTGAAATCACTGAAATTACATGACTTGTATTCCGTAGCTCATACGTGCATATGTGTTTTGTTTTTGCAAGAACAGTGGAAATGCTGCACAAAATGAATTCAACTGATTTTATTTCACTTCCTGATACACACATATTCTACCAATATTCTATTTTCAGCTGACTGATGAGTATGGGAGGACTGAAAAGAAAAGGTGGTATGGATTCCTCTATCTTTCCCTGTTGTTCTGTGTTATCCTTTTCAGCTTAAGTTGCTGATTAACACAGAGAAGTAAAAGGAGTAAGAAAGAATATCATAGGACCCTGTGGTCACTCCTACTTCTGAGAACGCCATGATCTTCTTTCTGCGTTCAAAGCAAGCCCTGGTTCAGACAGAAGGAATGGCCTCTCAGGGCTGCAAGTACCCCTGCTTACTTAGCCTTAGAGGTAATGCTTACCTTGATCCCACACCGCAGGCGTCCTCCACAGTTCCACTTCCACTGGGCACAACAGCGCTACATGAGAACGGGCATCAAGGGGGGGCAGGAGCACACATTTTCCTCCTGTCTCCTCTGCACACGCAGATGTTCCATTGTCCCATCACTTCAATCACAGAGCAGAGATTCAAAGATAATGTTATTAAGAGTTTCAAGACGACAGCAGCAGAGCATTAAACCAAACACAGGGCACTTCTGAGCAGTGGCCCTGTGCAGCTTCACAGGATGCACACCCATGAAACCAGCCCTGCTGTGGAGAAAGATTCCCCTTCATTGCTTTTGGAAAAATGAACTGATAGCTTAAAGCAGTCAAACTACCTGATTCATAAATCCACTTCTATGCTAAGGAACATAGAGATTGAGATCCGTACTAACATGGACCAACACTGTAGTCTAAAGCACCAAGAATTGTTGGACATGCCATCAATTTGTAGTGGCTTTAAGGGGGAAAAATATTAATGTACATCTTTTTTTTTTTTTTTTTTTTTTTGCGGTACGCGGGCCTCTCACTGCTGTGGCCTCTCCCGTTGCGGAGCACAGGCTCCGGACGCGCAGGCTCAGCGGCCATGGCTCACGGGCCCAGCCGCTCCGCGGCATGTGGGATCTTCCCGG
>NC_041223.1:5430908-5458152 GCF_002837175.3 Physeter macrocephalus | reverse complement strand
CTCTCACTGTTGTGGCCTCTCCCGCCGCGGAGCACAGGCTCCGGACGCGCAGGCCCAGCGGCCATGGCTCACGGGCCCAGCCGCTCTGCGGCACGTGGGATCCTCCCGGACCGGGGCATGAACCCGCGTCGCCTGCATCGGCAGGCGGACTCTCAACCACTGCGCCACCAGGGAAGCCCTTGAGTTGTGAATCCTTTCAATTTGTTGTGTTTTATTGATTATGAATACTACTCCTTGGTTATACGTATTTCCAGACTTCATTTAATTTTCACCCTTATTCATGGGATCTTTTGCAAAAAAAAAAAGAGAGTAACTTTAATATAATCAGATTCACTAATCCTCCCTTTGTGATTTCAGGTTTTTGACCTTAAGACAAGTCTCCCTTCCCTGAGTCCACAGATACACTCATATATTTTTTCCAACGATTCAAAGTTTTGTTTTTCACATTTTAATCTTTAATCCATTTCACAATGTTTTGAATGGCTTGACATAGGAATGTTATTGTGCCAGTGTCATTTATTGAATGCTCCATCCCCGACCCATTGATTTGTTCCATGGCCTCGATTATATATGCAGCTTCTCCTTATGCACGCATGTTTCCTGCCTCTCTTGTTTTAACCGCTACAGGTTTACGCGCCCTCTGTCTGCATCCTCAGAATTATCTGACCTGTTCTCCGCTCTGTGCTTCTGAGAATCAGCTTGTCAGGGTCTATGAAAAGACTTGCTGGGATTATTTTTTAGAATTACTTTGAATTCATTTTAGTTGATTTGTGGGAAATTGACACGTTTAAGTGATTGAATTTTTCCATTCACAAACAAATTACCTATCTTCATTATTTAGTTCTTTTTGTATTTCATTCACGTTTTAAATTTTTTTTCCATAAAGTTTTCGCACAGTTCTGGTTAAAGTTCATTTTTTAAAAATACTTTGCTGTTTACTACAATCCTTACGTTTCTTTTATAACATAATCCAAGTTTATATATTTATAACTGAAACTGTTTTATCACATCCTGAAGTTTTGCCAGTTTAGGGATTTACTGAATGAACTAATGCAAGATCCGTCTTCTGCCAACTAACACTTGACTTTGTGTAATTTATTCAGCAAAATACTTTTTAAAGAGAATCATATGCAATGAATTAAAATATCTTGCATAGACTGGCAAGTTCTCCTTTCATTTAAAATGTATTCTAAATAATATAACTATATATTATAATCTGTAATTATTATAATATTAAAATAATAATTTTGTAAATAACAACAACATAGAAAGCCTCAAATATAAAAGCTTTGGACACATCACTGTTTCAGAAGATGAATAGTTGAAGCAGTACTCCTGTTTATAGTCAGGTGTTCAAATGCAAGAGGAGGGAATTTTTTTTCACTTGGACTATTTTGAGATGAAAAATATAAGCAAAGAGATTTCATGATAGCTTTAAAACTGGCAGTAGTTTTGAAATGTGAAATAAGGAGGTTGTCTGTTATCCCCTCTGAAATCGGTGGTTTAATGAGCTCCCTTTTATGGTATCTGCCTATGCCTTATTCTTTGCAATGCCACAGAGATTTTGGAGGTGAATTTAAATTTTGTCACTATCTGTGACCTGCAATATGCGTATTCTGCTTCCTTGTATTGTTTGCTCACCAGTCCTTGGTGTCATTTTATTCTCCAGCACTCTAAACACAATAAAGATTCAGTCTTATTTCCAGGCAGTGTTGAATTAACCCATCAAGATCCTCAGAAAAACCCTAAGATTTCACACATGACAAAGAAAACAGACACTCCTACACCAGAGAGACCTCTCAGACCACTTCACCCATCCTCCTTATGCCCCTCAACTCCCAGGAAAGACATCGGCTCTCCTGTTGATACGGGATCTAAAATTGTGCTTTAAGTCAGGTTTTGGTCTCCAGCCAGGCATGCTTTCAATAATACCAGCAATAATAGCTAACGTTCATCAAGTGCTCACAGAGCACCAGAAGGTTTACACGAGTCAACTCATTCAATCCTCACAACAGACCTAAGAGGAAGGGACGTATTTTGCAGATGGAGAGACTGATCAGGATCACACTGCTGGTAAATGACAGTCTGGATCCAAACATGACGCCTGGCTCCATGGCCCCGGGACCCTGCTGCACTTGGGACCAGGCCCTGAGCAGGTTCACAAATGACCTCATACTTCTCACTATGACCCAGAAAGGTGTATGATATTTTGCCATTTGATAGTGAGGAAGCCTTGGAACCCAGATCTCCCTGCCTCAAGGCCTGACACAGAGGACCTGTGCCCAGAAGGGCTGAATAGATGAAGGAGACAGAAAGCTTGTCAGGGAAGCCACAGGAACTAGCACATCCAAGTGCCAAATACTGCAAACTTAAAGCAAATTGCATACCTGCCATCAATTTGACATTAATGTTTCCATAATTACACGTTATAAACCGTGAATGGTGCTTACCTGAATTATAAAGAAATTTAAGTATTTTCTTGTTTAACACTTCAGTTTAGACCTGAAAATTTCCCTAACTTGAGAACCAGAACAAGGGTCACAAATGGGCTTCTAAGGGATAAATGAAAACTATCTATTTACAACCACGGGTGAATATCTGACAACTCTACCCAAAAATAAAACAATTTAAGCCATCAGTATGATAAGCAATCTCCTAGGAAGGTAATTAAGCACTAGAACATTTATTCTTTATCCCCACCTGTAAATTGTACCACTTGAATAAAAATTTAGCTGAAACATTAATTATAATTCAAATACTTGGTTGAATTTAGGTGATTGTCATAGCCTCCTAAATGATGTCCCAGGTCTAGCTTTGTCTTGTTTGCTCAGTTCCATGCATCATTTCTCGAATAATCAACCAAAATCAGTGGTTTTCTCCTAGGGTATTGGTGAAAATATGAGTCTAGGGTCACAATGACGGGTCATATCCTGACTCCATGTTATGCTGCCTGAATCACTGTCCTGTGGCTGCCATACAAATAACCACAAACTTGGTAGCTTAAAACGACAGAAAGAATTCTCTCACAGTTCTGGAGGACAGATGTTCAACATGAGTCTCACTGGGCTGAAATCAAGTTGTCAGCAGGGGTCATGCTCCCTGGGAAGGCTCTTAGGGAAATTCCTTACCTCTTTCAGCTTCTGGGGGCTGCTGGCATTCCTTTGCTTGTGGCTGCATCTCTCCAATCTCTGCCTCTATCTTCACATGGCCTCTTGCTCTTTGGTGTATATCAAGTCTCCCATCTGCTTCTCTCTTAAAAGGACACTTGTGATTAAATTTAAGGCCCAATCTATAATCCGGGGTGATCTCCCATTGTCACAATCCCTAACTTAATCACATTTGGGAAGACTCTTTTTCCTCATAAGGTATCATTTACAGGTTCCAGGAATTAGGACCTGATACCTTTTAGACCATTATTCAGCCTGCTCTACTGTCTATATGATTTCAGGTAAATTGTTCAATCTCTCTAAATCCAATTTTTTAATCTATCAAATGTGTTTAAAAACAGTATTTATTTCATAAGGTTGCTTGAGGCTCACATGAGAATTTATGTAAAGCACTTAGCACAGTGTTTGACAAAAATAAGCTTTCAATCAATAATAGCCATTCTGTTTCTATATGCAAAAAATCCAGTATCTCTCTGTTACTTTTGGTCTAAATCTGAGTCTGGAAATCCAGGATGTCCATCATCTGGCCCCAGCAATTTTCCCAACTTTGCATTTTAGTAATTTCTTTTTTTTTCTAACATCTTTATTGGAGTATAATTGCTTTACAATGGTGTGTTAGTTTCTGCTTTATATCAAAGTTAGTAATTTCTTTATAGATTTCTATTCTAACCAGATTTGTTTGCTAACTAGTCCCTCAGTTTAGTCTCCTGTCTCTCTTCTTTGTGCCTCTGTTCTTTGCTGCTCCTGTCTGTGACACTTGACCTCTTCGTCCTCACTTGTCCAAACACCGTCTGTCCTGCCAGGGCCAGCTCATTTCTATCCTCTCCTTGGAAGCTTCCCCAACCGAACCAGTCTGGGCTATTCACTCCCTTTGGGGACTGTAGTACTGCTCTTGGAATGCTTTGTCAACTCTGCCCACGATGGCTCTGTGCATTTACACCCTGTTGCATACAAAGGCATGCTAGGTGCCAAGCACATAGCAAGGATGGATAAACCATAGACGGAGAGAATTCAAGGAAGTCAGATCTGGGTTCAAAGACTAGATTAACATCTTATCTCTTTAGTCCAGAAACAGATTAGAAATAACAGGCAGTGGATGGGCCAAAACCTGCAGGCCTCCTGAGATCCCAGTCATAGAGCAGGCAGTGGTGGCTGAGAGCTGGGTTCTGTGGGATAAAGAGGAATAGTAAGTCTTCCATAGGATGAGATTAGGACAGGCTTAACGCTCAGAGTTAGAGGCTAGACTGGAGTCTTCCACTACTGAAAAATAAATAAAATCTGCTGGCAACTGCTGCCTTGTACTGGATGGGGGCTGAGGAGTTGAGAAAAGATAACACAAAGCTACTAGCAAGAGGACTGAGTACAGATTGAGAAAGAGGGAGAGAAATAGCAAAAAGCCTTCCACCTAAAATAAGCCTGCAAATAAAAATTTCATAACACATGAAGAAATCAAATGCTAAAAAGGCAGTCAACAAAATAAAAAATTGCAACACGAAATTCATTCCAGATTAAACTAAATTTATATAACAGTATGAGAAGTGCTAAAGTGAGTATATTCTGGATGTTATGAAGAAATAAACAAGATAATGACAGAGATTTAAAAGAAGTTATTTTTTAAAAGGATAGAAAAGCTAAAATAAAAGCAGTTGGATACGAAGAAGAACAAATTATAAATGTTGTTGGTTAAATAAAATGCAAAGCTTTAGAAAGATGATGAACTATAACCTAGAACATTAAAGATTAGTGACTTAAAAGCTATTACTATTGGAAATGTATCTCAAATTGAGAAAGAGTAACTATGAAAATCCCAGCTAGACACATCATGACAAAACTGAAGAACATTAAAGAAAACAGGAAAATATTTAGGACCACCAGGAAGAAAAGACAGATCGCCACAAAGCAGCAGTTGGGTTGACGGTGGAACTATCAGCAGTAAGAGATACAAGACTGTGGATCAATATCTTAAAAATGTTAAGAAAAAATAGCTACCTAAAATTTTATATACAGCTAAAGTATCATTCAAGAGTGAGGGTGAAATTAAGACAATTTCACACATACAACGACTGAAAGAGTTTACCAACTCTACTTAACTCTAAGTAAAATCACTGTTAAAGTAAGTGCATCAGCAAGAAGAATGAACCCAAAGCTCAGACTGAGATAACAGAAATAATGTCAAGCGCTAAAACTGATCAAACATTAGTAAGATTCATTAACTTGAAAAAAAAACCAAACTAAAACTCCGGACAACAATGGCAGCATATTAGAGGAGTTTTGACAGTCTGGTAAAACCTATGAATACCTTCTCAGAATGTCTGTAAATGCACAGAGTGAAACTCATAAAGTTGCTATGTGTTTATATATATAATATACATGCATATACATATGTGTGCATACATATGCACATATATATACATATATATGATGATGCTACAGTAATATATGTGGAAGGAAGGAGGGAAAGAAGGAAGGAAGAATGGAAGGAAGGAATTATCATGTAGGAAAGAAGGAACAAAGGAGGGAGGGAAAGTGGGAAGAAGGGAGGGAGGGCATTAGTTATCTCACTAGATGTCAGTCAGAATGGTTTCAACCTGGTCAGATTGCTCGTTGATTGACTGGCTTATTGATTCATTTGCTCCTTCAGTCATTCGCTTTCTTACTCATTCATTTTATAAGCATTCACTGAGTGTCTGATCTGTTTTAGAAACACATGAGGTGCCCGGTAACGTGGAATCCCTGCTCTTGCAGAGCTTTCCATCGTGCGGAAGAGTTGGACAATAGATGGATCATAACGGCAATGCAAAGTTTCAGTGCTAGGCTGGAGGGTGCGCCGGGAGCCAAGGGACACCCAAGGAGGACGGGCTCCCAGCCCTGGGGTGCAGAGCAAACAGATCTGGGCTCCCGAGGAGGAAATGCCTGGGTCGCATTCTGGGAGCCAGACAGAAATTGGTCGGAAGGCGGAGGGCGGTGTGGGCTCCTCACCCGTGCCTGCAGCCTGGAGGGGAGGTGCCGGGTGAGGCTGGGAGGCAGCCCTGGACTCCCTGACTCTGACACGCGGCGACTCGGCGCCCAGGACCCTGCCTGGGGCTTCGGGCAGCCACTGAGGGTACCACACGGAGGCAGTAACAGGATCACACCCGCCTGGTAAATAGATATTCTGTTAATTTGTAGAGAATTGGAGGGAGCGGGACCTGAGGGTGGGTAAGTGGGTAGTAGAGGGGGCCACGGGGGCCAGAACCGGGGTGGGATCCACTGTGAGCGACAAAAAGGAGGAGGGAGCAGCAGGCCTGGTGACCTCTGATGGGGGGTGAGCGAGAGCGAAGCAGCCACTTCCAGGTTGGGGCTGGGCATGGGTGGGGAATGGATGCAGAATGCGGGGAGAAGAGATTCTGAGAGGAGACAGGAGGGCAGTGTGTGGACTTGGGGAGTCTGAGCTGGATGAGATTTCTGAGCAGACATTTCTACTAAGTAATTGTATATCTTTTTTTTTTTTAACATCTTTATTGGAGTATAATTGCTTTACAATGATGTATTATTCCCTTCCCCTTGCTCCATATCCTCAAGTCCATTCTCTACATCTGCATCTTTATTCCCATCCTGCCCCTAGGTTCTTCAGAACGTTTTTTTTTTTTTTTAGATTCCATATATATGTGTTAGCATACGGTATTTGTTTTCCTCTTTCTGACTTACTTCACTCTGTATGACAGTCTCTAGGTCCATCCACCTCACTACAAATAACTCAATTTCGTTTCTTTTTATAGCTGAGTAATATTCCATTGTATATATATGTGCCACATCTTCTTTATCCATTCACCTGCCGATGGACACTCAGGTTGCTTATATCTTTTTTAGAACAGTAGCTGTTAATTCTTTTGGTTGACCATGCACTTACTTCATCAGTTAAATAAAAATCATGCAGGAAAAACCAACACAGCACATATGTAATTATATATATTATACATTATTGTAATAATATATAATAGTAATATATTATATATTATGATATGTAAATTACTATACAAATATTTGTATAATAGAAACACAAAAATAAAAATGTTAAAGGATTATGTCAAAAGAAAGTATAAGCATTTTTCTACCAATACCCTTAGTGAGTTCAAGGCCATAACATCAGGTACAAGTTTCAAGTCCGAAACACATAGAGGAGTTGCTCTGCAGAGGATTGTTCGTAACAGAGGATGGGCACAGTTGTAGAGAGTGGGGTTCCCTCCTGACCTCTTTTCCTCTTCTCTTCTGTATCTGCTGAAGTTTATGAAGGTAACCGATGCCTCCTGTGTCAGCCCTTAAGTTTTACTGCTGTCACTGCTACATCTCTGCGGTTTCTAGCTTGGTGACCACTAGTTCTTCCCACCTTCCCTGAGAGACATTTTGTGAAAAGAATCCAGAATCTGGAGTCTGAAGGCCTGGTTTTAAATCTGGTCTTGATCTCTTTCACTATACAATCTGGGACAGATGACCTGACCACTCCAAGTCTTGGTTATCTAATCCACAGCTAGAGAGTATATATTTTTCACATGTATTATATATATCCACATGTATTTTATATATAATACATATTCACATATATATAGCATATATAATAACATATATCATAAACCTTCACAGATATAATATATATTTACATATACATTATGTATGCTATGTATAATATATTACACAATTTTTCTCATATGTTATATATAATATAATTATATATTAAGGATTATATGAAGCAATACATATAAAAGTGGTGAGTGAGTTAAATTAGCCTTTACTATGATGCCGTAAACTACACCAGCGTTACTTGTTGTTGCTTTGGTGGAACAAATCCTAGCAATGCAGTCTGCATTTTCTGTCTACATCTCCCATCAGCTATAAGTACCATGTTGCTCCTTGGGGTCCAGAAGCAGCACTGACTCTTTGCAATCATTAGGTTAACTTTTCCTGTCCTATCTAGAGTGCTGGCTTTCAACTGGGAAAGATTATTCCCTCCCAGGGGACATTTGAAAATGTCTGGAGACATTTTTGGTTGCTTCCAATGTAGGTTGGGGGATAGTATGGCATCTAGGGGGTGGAGGCCAGGGATGGGGCTGAACGTCCTACAGTGCAAAGGACAGCGCCACACAGAGAATGTAAAGTGTCCGTCGTGCCCAGGTTGAGACCCTTCCTTGAGTTGTTAATCCATCTTCCCAAGAGGAATCTGAATGTGTTTGCGTGAGATGTAGAAAGAAACAGACTGGGGTGAAGAGCATGGCAGTCTGGCCTTTGAATTCTGTTTTCTGTTAGAGGCACTTTCCTGCTTTAGCAGAAGTCACTGGCCAGGCCTTGGGCACCGTGCAGAGGAGACACTGACACCTACTGGAGAGGAGACAGGGGAGCTGGTCCTGCAGGGCACAGTGAGGGAGGGAGATGGGGTAGCTTGCACTCTGTCTTCACTTATTAATGGTACCTTTTTAATGTGCTTTAATGCTCTTGTGGTGAAAACTTTAAAATTCCTGAATTTCATTTATGCATAAATAACATAACTTGTCACTGCTTTCCCTTATACTGTTTTCTTCTTCCTCTGTTTAGTTCTCTGACCTTTAACATGAGTTAAAGTTAAAGGGTTCTATGAGTAGAAAAACCCTCTGTAGCCGATCACCATTCTCAACTTGTTCTGCTTCTTCCTCTCACAAGTCCATGTGTAGCGCCCACTAGTGGCCATCTATGGCCTTGTCTCTATTTTTGGAATTCCAGGACTTGGTCTTTACCATTTCCTCACCACCGCAGAATAATCAGTAACCAAAAGCAACTAGTATATTTTCCTTCCTACCCATGGTCACTTACCCTGATGCATTCTGTTGATTTCCCAAAACAGAAATTGAGTCGATCATCTGAATTGCAAATTATTTAGTCTAATGGCATGGAAATTAATAAAACAAAGTCGTGAAACTACCATCTGTCTCAAAGTTATCTACTTGTAGATGTTTATCAAGCTAAGAAACTTGCCATATGTGTAACATATTGTCTGAAGGAAAGGAAAATCTCTACTTTTTTCTAGAAAATCCCTACATTGTATGTTATGTTTTTGTCTGTCTTGTTAGACCACCTTCTCTTCTTGCCATGGGTGACTCAAATAGCTGTCTCCCATTCACCTCTCTCGATTAGCTTTTCATAATAGCAATTTGGAAGCTTTCCATTTACATAAGGTGTTCAGCCTCATTCTACAAAGGGTCTGAAAACATCTTTTAAGACAAATCTGTTCGTCTATTTTGCCTTACAAACTAACCTGTTTTTTAAATGCCTTTTCAGAAATGATACACTGGAATTTTTCTCATAGTGGCTTTTGTCCAAACATCTCTAATTGCTTTGGAGATAATATCCTATTCATTTTCACAATATCCCTCTGAAAATGTAGACAGTATTATACCACCTTGCACACGGTCAAACTATAGCATATGGGAGTTGATTAACTCTCTTTTCTCTATGCTTCTAAATTGTTCATCCCTTTTCCATCCTGTCAGTCCATGTAATTAATTCTTTTCTGAATATCCTTTGCAGTTAGCTGAACATCCCTTATGAAACTCAGTCTCAACTCCCACGATAGTTCCTTGAGAATGTCGTCTTCCTTCATTAGCCTGTAGGTTAAGTATGCATTTCTGGTTGATGTGCGTTCACCTACTGAACTCAACACAGTTCAATGTACGGAATGGAAGAACATTTAGGATTCAAATAAAAGGGAGGGCTATGATCATTACAAACGGGTGCATTGTTTAATATATTACAAAAAACACACTTGTATATTTACTTCTTAAATACAGAAAGATGAAAATTGGGCATTTTATAGGAAATTAGTAGTATATTTGTTTTGACCAAACTTATGTATTTAATCCCCATGACTACCTCAGTATATAGTCAGGGTTGACATCCCCAATTTAAAGATGTGTAAACTAAGACAGAGAAGTTTGGTTGCTATCCCAGTGCTTTAAATCTAGTAAGGAATAGATTGCTTCCCACCAAATTGTGATGTGCGTGGCAGTTCTTTGCATTGTCTCCTCCATTCATTGTTCTCTAATCCCACTATCAAATGTTCTCTAAAGTCTACTAACCAGCCTTGCCTCCATGTCCACCTCCTATGTTCAGGATAGCTAATTTCCCTAAAACCCAGCTTTTATCATATTTCTCCCTTTCTTGAAAATTATCAGCGGTTATCAATTGCCCCTGTGAAATAATAATAAATATACATATAGGTCTTAAATAGTAATAAATATATATAGGTCTCTGACCCCAGTTCCTGACACAGAGTTCCTAAAACCCGTGTAATTCCTTGGTGATAGGAACATCTTTTGTTCTAAGGAGGCGACTTGATGGGCTTTTGAATAGCTTCAGGATGGGGGCTGGTCACCCGAAAGATCAAGCCATGATTAGAAATTTGGAACTTTTGGCCCCACCCTCCATTCTCTAGAGAGGTGATAGGGCTGGAGATAGAGTTAGTAATCTATCATGCCTACATGATTAAGCTTCCATAAAAATCCCTAAAGTATGAGGTTCCAAGAGCTTCCAAGTTGGTGAATACGTCTGCGTACCAGGAGGATGGAGCGTCCCATCTCCACAGGGACAGAAGCTCCTCCACTCAGGACCCTTCCAGACCTCGCCCTGTGTACCTCTTCACCTGGCTATTCATTTATATCCTTTAAAATACCCTCTGTAATAAATCAGCAATAGTGTGTAAACTGTTTTCCTGGGTTCTGTGAGCAGCTCTAGCAAATGATCAAACCCGAGGAGGGGGTCATGGTAGCCTCCCATTTGTAGCCAAGGCGGATAGAAGTTGTGGGTAGCCGGTGGACTTGACATTGGTGTCTAAAATAGGAGGCAGTCTTTTGGGGCTGAGCCCTTAACCTACAGTGTCTGCTGTGACTCCAGTTAGTGTCAAAGTCAAGCTGAATCGTAGGACACCCAGCTGGTGTCTGAGAATTGGTCAGTGGTGGGAAAAACCCCACACGTCTGGTATCAGTACTGTGTGAGCAGCAGAGAAGAAACATGAGAATTTTTTCTCTTATAGCATCTCCAAAGGAAATAAAAACTAGTGAGCATGTCAGTGAAGGCCTATCGTGATATAATTTGAAAATTGTTCTTCTAGACCTTCCTCTCACACCAATTTTCTGTTCTCCACGCTGGTCTGTTCGCTGCCCTGAATGTGCCGTACGCTCCGCAGACTCGGGGTACACCATCGCCCCATGTTCAGAGCCCCGCTCTCTGACGAATAAAACCCTATGTGCTCCTCGAGGCCCAGCTACATCCCACCTCCTCTCCAGAAACCTTATTTGGCAACCATAGTAGAAATGGACTCACACCTGCATTTGAGACTTGTCACTGCCTGCTCCCTAAACATTCTATGCATCTTTCTACCCACTAGATGCCTAACACTACATCTTCTGCATGGTAGGATCTGGTTAATATTCATTGCTTGGTTGATACCACCAAAAGTATGAAATTAAGAAGAGGAGTGAGTCAGTTTTCCTGGGTCTCTCCCATGTATATGTGCTATTAAACTTTGATTTTCTCCTGTTAAAAAAAAAAAAAAGAAATTAAGCAGAAAATTTACTCTTGGGGGGAAAAGGGATGCTTAACTACTGTCCACCGGCAGACAAGTTAGAAATTTGTACTAAGTCATAGACTATTATAACGTGAAGGGTATTATTCTTGCCAGACCTTTCTTTTTAATACTTTTAGCACCTGAGTGTTTTGAGAGTCTGTGGCCACTAGAGGCAGCCTTTTGAGAGCGGTTTTCCCGTCAATCACATTTGTACCTTCCCAATGTACTTCGGACAGTGTCTGACATGTACCATGCACTCTATGAAAATTTTTAAATTTTTCTTTTATTATATAATTCATTAAATTTGTTATACTAAAGGATAGATCCAGTGCACACTTTCCATTGGAAAACATTATCCTGGGCATGGTATAACATGTGCAAGCCAAATCAGGCCTTCCCGGGCTCGTTAGCATCTCACACAGAAAACATTTCTTTTCTGGCCTGAGAGTTGTATCTGAGGCCACCACCCTTCTCCGTAGGGCACCCTGCTTTCTGGAACAATAGAACAATAGCACCTCAAAATGCACACATTCCTCTGAAGGTTCAAACGGCAGCATACCTAATATTTAAATACAGTATGACATTCATAATATGGAAAATAAATTCCAGTGATACAGCTTTTCTTTGCAAAGAAAAAGCCCACACCATCTCCCCTCCAGCTCTTTTCTTCTGGTCTCAGCTTTGCTTGTTATTTGTGTCTGGGATGGAAGGTTAGAGGCCCTACAGCACACAGAACTCCAGGCAGTCCCTAACACTGGAACTATTTTGTGCTCTCATTGATGTGGTCTGTCTACGCAGCTGTAATTAGAGATTCTGGTGACGCTGAGAGGAGGGTAAGAGCTTCGGCACTAAACTGTAACTAGCTGCCCCACAACTGACCGGTGATTATGTACAGGGATCTCGGAGAAGTGAATGAACGTTTTGTGGAAAATCTATGGCAGGAAAAATGTCCCTGATGTCATGCTGAAAACTGCCAAGCTCTGCCGGAGGAAATTGTGTAACTACTGATTGGATCTGTTAGGAAGGAACGATTTCCAACCCGCTGGCCCTGTTGGCTTCCTTCCCCTCCTCAAGGGTCCAGGAAACCCGCCCCCTTCCCCTTCCCCCACTTCCCTCCCTGCTGCTTCGGGCCCCTCACCTCCGTCCGCCTCTTCCGGGAAGGAGGCTCTGCCCTGCAGCTTCCTGCCTGCCCAGACCTTCCCAGCCCCTCCGCCCCTCCACCTTTCAGCACTCCCCATTCAAGTCTCCATTCTGAAAATGTACAGAGTGAAAAGCCAAAAGGCCTTCCTTGCGTTCGGCCTCACCCTCCTTCCCTGCCAAACTTCTCAAAAACACTATCTCTTAGGAAACCCCAATTTTCTCACTTTCCACTGCTTTTCATTTCACTTTGAACCGAACATGTTCCTGAAGCTTCTCTCATAAAGCAGCTGGCGGTCTTCTCGCTGCTCCCAGACTCTGGGGTTCCTTCCTTCCCTGACTCCTCGACATCCTGTCACCTGTTTGCTGTGTCCTCTGTGGAGAGAAGTGAAGCTGCCTGACCCCGCCCCCCTGTTCCTTCTCTTCCCTTCGCCTGCTGGGCCTCCTCCCTCAGCCTCTGCCCTCTGGCCATTCACCTTCATCAAACAGTCCATAATGCCCAGATTTACCGGAGTTCCAGAACGTTCCACGCCTACTGACAGCCTGGAGGCGCCTGTCCCAGCACATGCAAAATGTTCCCTTTAGTGTGTTCCCACCTGGGCCTGTCAGCACCAGAAGACTCAGCCTCATTTCCATTGCTCTGGAAGACGCGGGAACACCTGCGACTCCTCCCTCCCTGGAACTCCCCACTCTCAGTGGATCACATTTTAAATGATCACAATTTAAATCTTACATTATGAAATCTTTCATTTCCCCTGAGTCTTCTAGTTACGCCTTACTTCAGTCCCTCCTCGTTGGCTGCCCGTTTCAGTCATTTTCTAACCGCTATTCGTGCCGCATGTGTTCACCTCCCTTTCCCACCCCCGGCCCTTGACCCACAGACTAGCAATGTCCTTCAGACCATTCAGGACCCCAGACTAGCCCAACATCTGGCAGGCACTGGGGGTCCACAGACCCTTTGCAACACTGGGCAATTGCCTCAATCTCTCTGCGCCTCCGTTTCCCTACCTACACAAGTGGGGACAGTGACAGTACTTCCCTCACAGGGCTGTTGGGAGCATTGAATAAAGTCACCTGAGCCCTGCCTGAGGACGCAGCCCTGGAGCGGAGTCAGCGCAAAGGCTGGGGCCGGTCCTCAGCGGGGCGTGAGCTCACGTCGCCACCTGGCTCCAATCTTCCTTCCTGCCGTTTGTCCCCCGTTCCCTCTGCCACCCTTCCTCCGTCTCCTTGTCTCCTCTGCCACGAATGTCCTGCCACCTCTCTGCCACCAGTTATACTTCAAGATCACCTCAATGTCGCTTTCTTAGGGATTGTTACAGACTCACGTTACCCTCCTCCCACCTCCTAAAAGGGAGAAACTGGTAGAATTATTTGCTCGCTCTGTGTCCTGCTAGTACTTAGGTCACGATTTCATGCAGCACTGATAACAATAGTGTCATCTCTCCTGCTGGAGGGTGGCCTCCCTAACTGAAATCTGGACTCAGCTGTCTTTAAATTCCCTAGGCCAGCGAATGGTATGCAGTAGGTGGTACATAAATATTGACTGAATTTAATATTTTAAACTATAAACTTAGTGAAAATCATAGCCAAGGGTAGCATTTTTCTACTGGGTTTTGGTTATATCATTATTGGTTTAGGATGTTTGTTCTGCCCTGAAACTTGAAAAATCAGTTTCAGATCTTCTCTTAAAATAATGATTTTTAAAGTTAAAATCTCTTACTTAAGATTTAAATATAACAAATAGTTTTATTTTCTAAGAGAAATCTTAATTGAATAATATATGGATTTAAAAAAAAATTTCTACATCCCCCAAAAGACCTGGAAACTGCTCTCTTTGCTTTAACATAACTGCAATTTGATAAATATTTTGGACATTTATTTGCAAAAGAATATAAAGAATCTTTATTTCAAAGACATGTTTGGCGGAGCTGAAATATCACCATTGTACTCCACTAGAATGAAACATTTGTTGTACTGGGTTGTTGTTGTCTTTTAAATTCCTTGCTCTTTAGATTCTTGTTTAATTCTTGTGCTTTTTTAATGTGTTACCAAGGAGAAGATGTGATAGCAAATTCCATGGTGTAGAATGGGCTGCCCTCCATCCTCCCTCTCCACCAGCACACACAAAATGGTGTCTGCATATGTTCTAATCCTTATCCACCGGGTTTTGTTCCAGGCCTGAAAAAGACAGCCTCCCACAGAACAAATAAGCTCTCCAAAGGATGTGTTTTTCTTTGGTGTTCCTTCAAATTAGCACATATCTGTGCTGGTGTATGGTATCGCAGAGAGGCATTTCATTATTTGTCCTAAATAGGAAAATGTGCAAAAAAGTATGGTTTGCTTATTCCAGATGCAGTTCTTTCACTGTTACTTAAATCAGCATCAGTAGGCATGAATACAGTCACCACGTGAATAACTTTACGTTGAAAATCATGAATAAAATTTGAGTTCACCACTAAAACGTACCCTTTGGCCTAAGGAAAATGACATACATAAGCCTTAATTTTTTTTAACTTATCAAAACTGTATTTCTAGAATGAAGTATGAAATGAAATCAGAATGTCAGAAATTACAGATAAGTTATAAAACAATATTCTTTATAACGAATGCTTAGAAAGTCATATTTATACTTTTGAGCTCTTAAAATCTACTCCCAAATATTTCTTTTAAAATGCACTGTTTTTCATTTTTACTTTAATTTTGGTTCGTTTGGTTTAATGATAGCTACTCAATATACATGCCATTTATGATGGCACTTTCCAGCTGCGTGTGGAACTTTACATTTAAATACCAATTTGTGATGAAAGAATGCTTCCAACTCAATTCTCATCAGCATTAGAGGTTTTAGCAATTGCCGATGATTTTTCTAAATTACCTATTTTAATTAAGTAAAATATTGTGAATTTATGATTATGAAGTGCTCAACTACTATCTTATCTCTAACTAATTAGTGGGGGGAAAGAGAGGAAATAATATTTTGCTAGAGTAAGTGACTATTTATAGAAGAAAATGCTTCTGTGGTCCCAATGTCTTAATTTATGGAAAGAAGTACAAACTCTTCTTGAAATCCTATTACGTAAAGGATCTTTGCTGGAGTGTATCTGGCACTGATCACTTATACTA
Source organism: Physeter macrocephalus (assembly GCF_002837175.3). Taxonomy (NCBI): domain Eukaryota; kingdom Metazoa; phylum Chordata; class Mammalia; order Artiodactyla; family Physeteridae; genus Physeter; species Physeter macrocephalus. The sequence continues at coordinate 5,442,156 of NC_041223.1, read as the reverse complement.
ATGGTGTGTAAATTTTGTATGTTAATTAGAGCAAAAACGTTCTGGACATCGAGGGTGATGTCTCCCTTGCCTATTGACATACATCTAGATCCCCCTACAACATTTAAAAGTACCTGTTTCTGTTTCACACTCACTGGATGAGAACAAATCCTAGAACTTGGGAAGGACCAAGATCATAGCTGTGGATACAATGGGATGTGTGGTTCGGTTTTGGAATTTTCATCACCAGCTTACCGCTGGGTCCACACTCTACTCCTGACGAGGGTACATTAAAGGGTGCGTGCAGACCAAGGACAATTGGCTCTCAAACCCATCTGCCCAGCAGCTTACAGCAAAGTTGGAAGGTATTGAAAGCTGTTACTATCTGACACTGGCAGCATTTCTTTTTTATTTGAGTTTTCTTTTTTATTTAAGTGCAGACCATGACACCTCCTAACAAGGAGGCAGAGATCACAAACTTTCTAACAGCACACCCGGCAGCATCCTCCCTGCCCACACGCCCAGTGACAGTGCTGACCTCCAGAGGGCAAGGCTAGGCTGCTTCAGGGCAGAGCAGCATTTTGCAGGCTAGTGAACTAATCGTGCACTCTTGATGAGAGCGTTAGAGGACAATAAAGGGAAATGAAAGCAATTTGCACTATGTGTGGACAGATTTCCATATAGAATGATTTTTGTATGTATTTAAATGTTAGGTAGAAACTTTCTATCCTGAGGAAAAGTTGGGTTTTTTTTTTTTTAAATCTTCAGATGGAAACTGATCCTTTAAGCATAGAAGTATAGTCAGGAATTTGTATTCTTTATGACTAACAGAGGTGATATTGATAGCTTTGCATTTCCAATCTGAGAGGTAAACTCTTCCCTTACAGTGGTATAATGCTCCCACATGGAAAAGGGGAGAAGAAACTTTGCGTTCCCACCTATGCATTTGCAGTGTGTTTATTTCATTTCATTCATCCACCTGACTACGGAAATAATTCAATTGGGAGATTTATACTTAGGAATTGTTTTCCAATGTATTCAACCTTCAATTTTAGGTAATATATTTTAAAATACAAAAATACTGAATTTTGTGATTATTTCCAGCCTAATCATGTGAATTCTTGGGGTTTCAAAACAGGAAATTTTTTACATCAGGGTAGATTCTGTCGCTTGACAATTTGAAGCATCCAAAATGATATAGACAAACTGGATGGATGGCTCAATTAAAGACAATGAAAGTCAATAAAGACAAATGCAAACTACCGTTTTGAGCAGTAATAATCCTATAAATCCAAAGTAAGAAGGGAAGCCAATTATATTTAGCATGGGGGAAAGATGAAGAGGTTTTGGTAAGTGAAAACTGAGCACAATCCGGAAAATAGCTAACTGCTCTGTGACGCATCAACGTGCCTGCTGTTGAGCGTGAGAGGCGTGGAGTGATTCTTCTTCCAAACGGAAAGCTTTCAGCTGTCGTATCAGGCTCCACAGGATGAACACAGTTTGGAAAGAGGAAAGAAATTATTTCCAACGATGGTCAGAAACAAAGATGTCAGGCTCTAGGTAGAACTACTGCAGTGACTTTGCACGCAGTGCTGAGGCATCTCTGAGGGAAGCTGGGCATTTGTGGGAGCCTGAGAAATGAGCAGTTCAGTGTCTGCTCTGCCCGGTGGGGATGTCCCAGGACACAGGGCAAGCGGGAAGAGCCCGCTCTTCAGCCTTGGCTCTGGGACTCCCCTGGGGGCAGTGCTCTGCAAAGGGTGGTTCCCTGAACAGCCAGCCCCGCAGCCTCGGCGCAGCTGTGCCTATAGATGCTGATGCCGCACGAGCTCAGGGCTGCTCAGCCGGATAGAAAGGTCAGACAGAGAACAAGGTAAACAGCTACGGTGTTGTTACAAAGGGTTCTTGTAGGTGCTCTGTGGTCATTTGTTCTCCAGTGCCACTGAAGGGATGATTACGCAAGCGGTCAGCAACCTAGATATTTAGGTTAAACATTAGAAAGAGCAATTTGACAGCTCAGGGAAATACTGTCAGTTCATCTTAAGAGGTTATGGACTGTTCCTCATTTGTAGCAAGTAATGCTACGTGAGGTGAACTTCTGGAGGAATCCTTACGTTTTCAGTATTGAGACAGACAAAAGGATCACAAAACTATAGGGGGAGAAAAGGAATTAAGTTATCCACACTGATTTGTCAGAAATCACTTCACTCTGTGTCCGGATATCGCTTCCTGCTCATAGGCGATCTAAGCTTGCTAGATGGAGCAAATAAAAATATGGGTGTCCGTTAATCTGAATTTCAGATGAACAACAAATAACGTTTTAGTAAAAGTGTGTCATGCAATATTTAGGACGTACTTATACCAAAACATTCTTGTCATAGATCTGAAATTTAACATTAACGGGGCATCCTGTGCTTTGTCTGGCAACCACAGCTATAACTACATGTCTCATATGTATATAATCTATGTGCTGTGGTCACCTATGTACCACATGCCAAAACTAGCACATCAGTAAAATGAGCTACAAGTGCCTGTCTTTGGAACGCTGGAAGTTAAGTTACTAGAAGTATCCTAGAGGAGACTAACGTAAGTTTGAAAAATTAATGTTAAAAAACATGGATATGTATATATTTATATTTATATGTATCCTAACTGACAGTGCAAGATGAGTGGTCATTGGCCTCCAAAGCCTCCATACCTAGATTATTGAACTAACTTTCTAACTAGTACCTCCTGCTTCACTGCTTTTCCCCTCATCTGTGTTCTACAAAATAACTCCCAAATCAGCTGGTGGAACCCCTGCTTTCCTAATGTTACTTCCCTGCTTAAAAACCTCAGTGAATATCCAAATTGGCATAAAAGACTCATCCTGGTCCCCCTTTCCAAAGATGTTTCTGCTTCCTTAGCCTATGAATCACACCCTGTGCTTGAAAGTTACAGATTCGACCAGTGATGAAAAGACATGCCTTACATAACAAATTGTAATATTAGTAAGAACCAGAGAGGGCCTCCAATGAGGGGAGTGAGTAATTCCAACTCGGGGATCAGGACACACTTTCTACGGGATGTGGTGTTTGAACTGTGCTTTGAAGAGTGAGTAAAGTTTGGATACAGAAAGAATGGGGAATGAAAAGCATGGCAGGCTAAGGAAACTGGCCTGGAGATGGGCATGCATCTTAGGTGTTTAAGAACAATGAGAGGCCCTGATCAGCTGATTATAAGAGGATGCCCAAATTCAAGGAGATATTGACCTTTTAGTAATCTACAGAAACTTTTTGAGTGTCGTGTCATAATTAGAGCCATACAGTAGGAAAGTTTATCTGGTGGCTATTTTAAGCATCAGAAACTAGGAAGTTAATTAAAAAATATATCTGATCAGTGCCTTTAAAAATTCATTTTCAATATCACTATAAATCCACTCAACTGACTCTAAATGCCATGCCCAATTCGGAAATCCTTTCCGACTTTCTATTCTGTTCTACCCCCTCTTTAATTGAAGATGATACTTCAGTGGTTCAATCTGCCTTTTTGTCTAAGCACATTCTCTCATTTTACTTTCCAGTTCTTTGTACAGAACTGTGCCATTTTATGGCTTGTCAACTTTACGCCTTTTCTTATTCAATTCCCTCTCTCTGGAATGCCCTGTCTCCTCTTTTCTCCGAGTTATCCTTCAGAACTCAAATTAGTTATTGCGTCCTTTAGGAACTCTTCCTTGTGCCCTTGAGATGGTCAAAGTGTCCTTTCTCAGGACTCTCCTGCTGAATCACTCCTTACCTTCTATGGACATCCTTGTTTTGGGAGTGTTTCTTCCATCTGTCTGTGAGCTGCCGTGGTTTTCTCTTTGGATTTCAGCTCACGCAGCCTCTCTCCCTCAGGGCTGTCAGCCCCTCTTCTGGATTCAATCACATTTACAGGCTTGTGACTCCAAAGTTTAAGTTCCGAACTTTCCCCGAAGCCACCAACCTATTATCAAACTGCTTGTCTTCCTGAAAGTCTCAAAGATACTCCAAACTCAAAATAAAACTAATCTCTCATCTTCCCCCAATCCTGCCCCTCCTCTGACACTGCCCTCTCCATCTACCCAGTCACCAGATAAACTGGAAGATTTTAGACTCTTTCTCTTTCTAAACCATCACCTCTAGTCCATGCAGTCACAAAGTCCTGCCTGTGCTGTCTCCTTACTACCCCGTGTCCCGCAAATCTCTTCCTCTGCATCGCTACTGCCTTGGTTCAGAGGATCTCTCTTCTTTGGTCCTCCTGCAGAACAACGGTGTGAGTTTTCTGCTGCTGCTGTAATAAATTGACAAAATTCGTGGTCTGAAACAGCAGCACCAATTGATTAACTTACAGCTCTGTGGTTCAGGAGTGATCTTCCTCAAGTGATCTTCCCCTACTTATAATTACTAACTACTGCCCGTAGGATAAAATCAAAACTTCCTAGTTGGGCATTTAATGCTCTCCATCCTCTATCCCATGTCAAGTAGCACCTACGTTCGAGAAACCGCATCGCGGTGTTGTGTGCCTCTGTGCCTTTGCTAACTGCTCTCCTTTCCCTCTCACAGCTTCCATGACACGCCCAAAGCCTTCCCAGACCTACCACTCGAGGGAGAAATACACACGCCCTCTCAGGGGTGCTTGCTCGGCCTACGCTTGCTTCCCTCATGTCACCTCTACCACTTCACTGTACACTTACTGACCCCTTACGCGCTCTAGAAGGCAAGGCCTGGAGGGCGGGGAAGCAGTCTGACTTGTCTCATCCTCAGGACTTTGCACAGTGCATTATAAATGTAAGTGGAAGGGGTGAATGGATGCAGTAAAGGGTGCCTAACACACGTTCCACTGATGGAGCTCACGTTTGTTCCTGGCTTAATATGAGAATAGTTATCCAGTGGGTCGAGAAAATAAATAGCTACCTCTCACAGTTAACAAAAAAGAAGCAAACTAATTTTTCACTTAAAGTGTACCACGGATAAATTAAACAGAACCACCAGCACTGGCTTTGAGGATTCTATCACGCCTTCTGTTCCATTCCCCATAGTGTTTTACTCCATCAGCCCTTCCTGAGTGTTGAATAACTCTATGAAAATTGTCATTAGAGCAGAAATAAATGGGGTATAATTTACTCATCATGTGAGAATTAATGAATATTGGCAAACTGATGGACTTGGACTTGGACGTTTCTATTGGCACCTGGGCCTCCATGGAAAAGACCTACAGTTATGGGAAAGGGATGGAAAACAAAACATTCGTGAGCTCACCTTCAGACCCCTCACGGATAATATCTCTCTTATTCCTCACCATGACTGTGTGAGGTAGTAAAACTAATACCCTCCATTTCATGGAGGAGAAAACCGAAGCCCTGAGAGATTAAGGAATTCTCCCAAGTTCTCTAGGAAGTGGAGAAGCCCAGATTGGACCTTAGCCTGTGTTTTTCTGCCTCTAGGTAAATGAGACTGCTGACTGTGTTAAGACCTGTACCTGCAGGGAGTGGCCACCTTAATTCATGTTCAAGCCAAGGAAATATTGAGATTGGCTTGAGGGGAGAATTACAGTAAAAGCAGCCACGGTGAGATAGAGGAAGGAGAGCTGAGTTTTAGTAACCTGCTTGTACATGCCTGGTTGAACTGAACCACTAAACTCCTTTCACCTATCATTACTTGTGTCTTAGGATGGGGAATGAGCTATTTGAGCTGATAACCCTTAAAGATCAAAGATTCCATTTTTATGCAAACAGTCAAGAGCAATAAAACCTGAGAGAGGGAAGTCGGGCTTGTAAATTACTGTAGGACGTGTATTGTTGAAAGGTACAGCAAGCCGGGCTGTCGTTCAGAATTAAACTCGTGGCAATGACAACTTTTAAATTTGTGTTTTAAATTATTTTTAAATGAGAAGAGGTAATGGTAAAATATAACCCTGAATTGTATTGCTTCTATAATACATTACAATCCGAAGAAGACTTAAACATGCAAATTTGAATTACATATTACTAAGGAATAATATTGCAAACCCCGTGTGCCAGGCACCCCTTCACCCCGCAGCAGACATAGCTTTGTGGTGCTGAAGCTGTACCATTCTCAAACTAAACATGCCTTCGTTCATTTTAGAAACTCTTTGTAATCACAGCAGAGCAACCCAATTATTCATTTTGCTCCTGTATTAAACTGTGGGTCTGCCTAAGAATTCATGTCCACATCCTTCCTGAGTAGACTCTTACCGTGTAGCTCAGAGGCAGATTTAGATTAAGCTGCTTTGATGGCAAGAGCATGGGTTTTGAAGTAACAGACAACTGGTCCACTCACAGATGATCTGCTTGCTGGCTGTGTGACCTTGGGCAATTTAGCTAACTTCTCTGAGCTTGTTTAGTCATTGCATAAAGTTGTTGTGATGGTCACATGGTATAATACTCTTAAAGGATTTAAAAGTTGCATATGTCTGGCATTTGGTAGGGGTTTTAAAATGCCATTATTATTTTTAGCTAAAACGAAGGAAGTTAGGCTCCGGATGCGCAGGCTCAGCGGCCATGGCTCACGGGCCCAGCCGCTCCGCGGCATGTGGGATCTTCCCGGACCGGGGCACGAACCCGTGTCCCCCGCATCGGCAGGTGGACTCTCAACCGCTGCGCCACCAGGGAAGCCCCGAAGGAAGTTTATGTGCTCTAAAGGAAAGGTTATTCTATCCTTACTGTAATTGCATTTACACAATATTAAAAAAACAAAACACTAGCGTTGAACGTCTAGTGGAAAGAGTTCTGGTTCCAGTTTATGGTTTTCAGTCCTGGCTGTACACTTCCTGGCTTTTTCCTTCCTTCCTCAACTACCATATTTGAGATATTTAATTATAACAACATTTGGCTAAGATCTTTCCCTATATCCTCTTATTTACTCTTACAAGCCCAGCATAACCTTGATCAAATTACATATCCTTTCTAGATTCTTCTTCTGCAAAATAATAGTGTTGAACACTCTCTCAGGTCACTTTGACAATGTTATCCTAAAGGGACACCTCCAGCAATTTTCTTATTCGGCTTGAAGTATGGAGCCGACAGTTCTACAGTTTTCACTACTAGACACTCTCCCTGTCCCTTCTGGTGGCCCCAGTCTCCACTGTGTTCCACTACTGTGACCCCTCACGTTCTCCCCCAAAGATCAACCACCTCCACTCAGCCCTACTCTCTTCTCTCATGGAGCCTGGCTTTCTCCTGCAGGTTATTGCTCAACCATAGCTTAATTATTTTTGATTATTTTTCCCATGTTCTGGCTATTGTGATGTAGGGGTACATGTATCTTTTTTTTTTAACATCTTTATTGGAGTATAATTGCTTTACAATGTTGTGTTAGTTTCTGCTGTATAACAAAGTGAATCAGCTATATGTATACATATATCCCCATATTTCCTCCCTCTTGTGTCTCCCTCCCACCCTCCTAACCCACCCCTCTAGGTGGTCACAAAGCACTGAGCTGATCTCACTGTTCTATGCAGCTGCTTCCCACTAGCTATCTATTTTACATTTGGTAGTGTATATATGTCACCGCTAATCTCTCACTTTGTCCCAGCTTACCCTTCCCCCCTCCCCGTGTCCTCAAGTCCATTCACTACATCTGCGTCTTTATTCCTGTCCTGCCCCTAGGTTCTTTAGAACATTTTTTTTTTTCTGGATTCCATATATATACGTAAGCATACAGTATTTGTTTTTCTCTTTCTGACTTACTTCACTCTGTATCACAGTCTCTAGGTCCATTAGTTTTTTGAGGAACCTCCATACTGTTCTCCATAGTGGCTGTATTACTTTACATTCCCACCAACAGTGCAGAAGGGTTCCCTTTTCTCCGCACCCTCTCCAGCATGTATTGTTTGTAGACTTTTTGATGATGGCCATTCTGACTGATGTGAAGTGATACCTCAATGTAGTTTTGATTTGCATTTCTCTAATGATTAGGGACGTTGAGCATCCTTTCATGTGTTTGTTGGCAATCTGTATATCTTCTTTGGAGAAATGTCTACTTAGGTCTTCTGCCCATTTTTGGATTGGGTTGGTTTTTTGATATTGAGCTGCATGAGCTGCTTGTATATTTTGGAGATTAATCCTTTGTCATTTGCTTCGGTGGCAAATATTTTCCCCCATTCTGAGTGTTGTCTTTTCATCTTGTTTATGCTTTCCTTTGCCGTGCAAATGTTTTTAAGTTTCACTAGGTCCCATTTGTTTATTTTTGGATTTTTTATTTCCATTTCTCTAGGAGGTGGGTCAAAAGGATCGTGCTGTGATTTATGTCATAGAGTGTTCTTCCTACAGTTTCCTCTAAGAGTTTTATAGTGTCTGGCCTTACATTTAGGTCTTTGTTCCATTTTGAGTTTATTTTTGTGTATGGTGTTAGGGAGTGTTCTAATTTCATTCTTTTACATGTAGCTGTCTAGTTTTCCCAGCACCACTTATTGAAGAGGCTGTCTTTTCTCCATCATATATTCCTGCTTCCGTTATGAAAGATAAGGTGACCATATGTGTGTGGGTTTCTCTCTGGGCTTTCTATCCTGTTGCATTGATCTATACCTCTGTTTTTGTGCCAGTACCATACTGTCTTGATTACTGTAGCTTTGTAGTATAGTCTGAAGTCAGGGAGCCTGATTCCTCCAGCTCCGTTTTTCTTTCTCAAGATTGCTTTGGCTATTCGGGGTCTTTTGTGTTTCCATACAAATTGTGAAATTTTTTGTTCTAGTTCTGTGAAAAATGCCAGTGGTAGTTTGATAGGGATTGCATTGAATCTGTAGATTGCTTTGTGTAATATAGTCATTTTCACAATGTTGATTCTTCCAATCCAAGAACATGGTATATCTCTCCATCGATGTGTATCATCTTTAATTTCTTTCATCAGTGTCTTATAATTTTCTGCATACAGATCTTTTGTCTCCTTAGGTAGGTTTATTCCTAGATATTTTATTCTTTTTGTTGCAATGGTAAATGGGAGTGTTTTCTTAATTTCACTCTCAGATTTTTCATCATTAGTGTATAAGAATGCCAGAGATTTCTGTGCATTAATTTTGTATCCTGCTACTTTACCAAATTCATTGATTAGCTCTAGTAGTTTCCTGGTAGCCTCCTTAGGATTCTCTATGTATAGTATCATGTCATCTGCAATAAGTCCATCTTGTTTAATGTATCATTTAAAGCTTGTGTTTCCTTATTTATTTTCGTTTTGGTTGATCTGTCCATTGGTGAAAGGGGAGTTTTAAAGTCCCCTACTATGATTGTGTTACTGTCGATTTCCCCTTTTATGGCTGTTAGCGTTTGCCATATGTACTGCAGTGCTCCTATGTTGGGTGCACAAATATTTACAGTTGTTATATCTTCTATCTGGACTGATCCCTTGATCATAATGTAGTGTTCTTCTTTGTCTCTTGTCATAGTCTTTATTTTAAAGTCTATTTTGTCTGATAAGAGAATTGCTACTCCAGCTTTCTTTTGACTTCCATTTGCATGGAATATCTTTTTCCATCCCCTCAGTTTCAGTCTGTATGTGTCCCTAGGTCTGCAATGGGTCTCTTGTAGACAGCATATATACGGGTATTGTTTCTGTATCCATTCGGCCTCTGGTCCTGGGCTTTTTTTTGTTGGAAGATTTTTAATCACAGTTTCAATTACAGTGCTTATGATTGGTCTGGTTATCTTTTCTATTTCTTCCTGGTTCAGTCTCAGAAGGTTGTGCTTTTCTAAGAATGTGTCCATTTCTTCCAGGTTGTCCATTTTATTGGCGTAGAGTTGCTTGTATTAATCTCTCATGATCCTTTGAATTTCTGCAGTGTCAGTTTTTACTTCCCCTTTTTCATTTCTATTTCTATTGTTTTGAGTCTTTCTCTTTTTTTCTTGATGAGTCTGGCTAATGGTTTATCAATTTTGTTTATCTTCTCAAAGGACCACCTTTTAGTTTTACTGATCTTTGCTATTGTTTCCTTCATTTCTTTTTCATTTTCTTCTGATCTGATCTTTATTATTTCTTTCCTTCTGCTAACTTTAGGGGTTTTTTTGTTCTTGTTTATCTAATTGCTTTAGGTGTAAGGTTATGTTGTTTATTTGAGATGTTTCTTGTTTCTTGAGGTAGGATTGTATTGCTCTAGGTCCTTGTTAAACGTTTGTTGTATTTTCTCTATTCTGGTTCCAAGATTTTGGATCATCTTTACTATCATTACTCTGAATTGTTTTTCAGGTAGACTGCCTATTTCCTCTACATTTGTTTGGTTTGGTGGGTTTTTACCTTGCTCCTTCATCTGCTGTGTATTTCTCTGTCTTCTCATTTTGCTTAACTTACTGGGTTTGGGGTCTCCTTTTTGCAGGCTGCAGGTTTGTAGTTCCTGTTGTTTTTGTTGTCTGCCCCCAGTGGCTAAGATTCTTTCAGTGGGTTGTGTAGGCTTCCTGGTGGAGGGGAGTGGTGCCTGTGTTCTGGTGAATGAGGCTGGATCTTGACTTTCTGCTGGGCAGGACCATGTCCACTGGTGTGTTTTGGGGTGTCTGTGAACTTATTATGATTTTAGGCAGCCTCTCTGCTAATGGTTGGGATTGTGTTCCTGTCTTGCTAGTTGTTTGGCATAGGGTTTCCAGCACTGTAGCTTCTTGTTTAATGTATCATTTAAAGCTTGTGTTTCCTTATTTATTTTCGTTTTGGTTGATCTGTCCATTGGTGAAAGGGGAGTTTTAAAGTCCCCTACTATGATTGTGTTACTGTCGATTTCCCCTTTTATGGCTGTTAGCGTTTGCCATATGTACTGCAGTGCTCCTATGTTGGGTGCACAAATATTTACAGTTGTTATATCTTCTATCTGGACTGATCCCTTGATCATAATGTAGTGTTCTTCTTTGTCTCTTGTCATAGTCTTTATTTTAAAGTCTATTTTGTCTGATAAGAGAATTGCTACTCCAGCTTTCTTTTGACTTCCATTTGCATGGAATATCTTTTTCCATCCCCTCAGTTTCAGTCTGTATGTGTCCCTAGGTCTGCAATGGGTCTCTTGTAGACAGCATATATACGGGTATTGTTTCTGTATCCATTCGGCCAGTCTATGTCTTTTAGTTGGAGCATTTAATCCATTTACATTTAAGGTAATTATCGATATGTATGTTCCTATTACCATTTTCTTAATTGTTTTGGGTTTGTTGTTGTAAGTCTTTTCCTTCTCTTGTGTTTCCTGCCTAGAGACGTTCCTTTAGCATTTGTTGTCAAGCTGGTTTGGTGGTGCTGAATTCTCTTAGCTTCTGCTTGTCTGTAAAGGTTTTAATTTCTCCATC